>NW_024712296.1:0-33757 GCF_018991925.1 Homarus americanus | reverse complement strand
CCTGATAGAGTATAACAAAGTCCCAAGATCGTGTATAACAAAGTCCTCTGATCGAGTAAAACAAAGTCCCCTGATCGAACCTAACAAAGTCCCGTCATCGAGTATAAGAAAGCCCCCTCATCGAGTATAAGAAAGGCACCTGATCGAATATAACAATGACCCTAGTCGAGTATATACAAAGTCCCCAGATCGAGTATAACAAAGTCCCCAGATCGAGTATAACATAGTCCCCTGATCGAGTATAACAAAGCCCCCTCATCGATTATAAAAAAGCCCCCTGGTCGAGTATAACAAAGTCCGCAGATCAAGTACAAGAAAGTCACCTTATCGAGAATAACAAAGTCCCCTGATCGAGTATAACAAAGTCCCATAATCGAGTATAACAAAGGCCCCTTATCGAATATAACAAAGGCCCCTGATCGAGTATAACGAAGGACCCTAATGGCGTATAACAAAGTCCCAAGATCGCGTATAACAAAGTCTCCTGATCGAGTATAAGAAAGTCCCCTGATCGAGTATAACAAAGTACCCTTAACGAGTATAACAAAGTGCCCTGATCTAGAATAACAAAGTCCCCTGATCGAGTATAACAAAGTCCACTAATCGAGTATAAGAAAGGCACCTAACCGAATAAAATAAAGTCCCGAGTCGAATAAAACAAACACCCCTAATTGAGTATAACAAAGCCACCTGATCGAGTATAACAAAGTCCCCTGATCGAGTATAACAAAGTCCCCTGATCGAGTAAAACAAAGCCCCTCTTCGAGTATAAGAAAGTCCCCTGGTCGAGTATAACAAAGTCCCTGATCGAGAATAACAAGGCCCCATTATCGAGTATAACTAATTCACCGAATCGAGTATAACTAAGTCCCCTGATCGAGTATAACAAAGTCCCCTGATCGAGTAAAACAAACACCCCTGATCGAGTATAACAATGTCCCCTGATCGAACATAACAATGTCCCGTCATCGAGTATAACAAAGCCCCCTGATCGAGTATAAGAAAGGCACCTGATCGAATATAACAATGTCCCTAGTCGAGTATAACAAAGTCCCCTGATCGAGTATAACAAACCCCCTCATCGAGTATAAAAAAGCCTCTGGTCGAGTATAACAAAGTCCGCAGATCGAGTACAACAGTGTCACCTTATCGAGAATAACAAAGTCCACTGATCGAGTATAAGAAAGCCCCCTCATCGAGTATACCAATGCCCATGATCGAGTATAAAAAAGTCCCCTGATCGAGGATAACAAAGTCCCCTGATCGACTATAACAAAGTCCCCTGGTCGTGTATAACAAAGTCCCCTGGTCGAGTATTACAAAGTCCCCTGATCGAGTATAACAAAGCCCCCTCATCGAGTTTAACAAAACCCCCCTGATCGAGTATAAAAAAGCCCCTTGGTCGAGTATAACAAAGTCCCAAGATCGCATATAACAAAGTCTCCCGATCGAGTATAACAAAGTGCCATGATCGAGAATAACAAAGTCCCCTGATCGAGTTTAACAAAGTCCCCTTATCGACTACAATAAAGCCCCTGATCGAGTATAACAAAGTCCCCTGATCGAGTATAACAAAGTCCCATTTTCGAGTATAACAAAGACCCCTGATCGAGTATAACAAAGTCCCCTGACCGAGTATAAGAAAGTCCCCTGGTCGAGTATAACAAAGTCCCTGGTCGAGTATAACAAAGTCCCATAATCAGCGAGTATAACAAAAAGGCCCTTATCGAGTATAAAGGCCCTGGTCGAGGTAACAAATCCCTGATAGAGGTATAACAAAGTCCCTGATCGGTATAAATAAGTGCATATCAGCGCCGCTTCAGTCTACCAGTCGATGCCGAAAGTCCTGGTAGATAACGAAATCCCCTTGTCGAGTATAAAAAAGTCCCCTGATCAAGTATAAACGAATCACCTGATCGGGTATATAAAGGAGATCCCTGGTCGTGTATAACAAAAGTCCCTAGTTAAGTATTACAAAAAGTCCTGGTCATTCCTTGGCCTTCGCCGGTTTAAAAAACCTGATCAGGTGAAAAAAGCACCTGATGGGAAGTATAACAAAGTCCCCTGGTCGAGTATAATAAAGTCGCATGATCGAGTATAACAAAGTCCCATAATCGAGTATAAGAAAGTCCCCTGATCGAAAATAACTAAGTCCCCTGATCGAGTATATCAAAGGACCCTAATGGCGTATAACAAAGTTCCAAGATCGCGTATAACAAAGTCTCATGATCGAGTATAACAAAGTCCCCTGATCGAGTATAACAAACTACCCTGATCGAGTATAACAAAGTGCCCTGATCTAGAATAACAAAGTCCCCTGATCGAGTATAACAAAGTCCACTAATCGAGTATAAGAAAGGCACCTGACCGAATATAACAAAGTCCCAGTCGAGTAAAACAAACACCCCTAATTGAGTATAACAAAGCCCCCTGATCGAGTATAACAAAGTCCCCTGATCGAGTATAACAAAGTCCCCTGATCGAGTAAAACAAAGCCCCCTCTTCGAGTATAAGAAAGTCCCCTGGTCCAGTATAACAAAGTCCCTGATCGAGAATAACAAAGACCCATCATCGAGTAAAACCAATTCACCGAATCGAGTATAACTAAGTCCCCTGATCGAGTATAACAAAGTCCCCTGATCGAGTAAAACAAACACCCCTGGGCGAGTATAACAAAGTTCCCTGATCGAGTATAACAAAGCCCCCTGATCGAGTATAACAAAGTCCCCTAATCGAGTATAACTGAGTGCCCTAATCGAGCATAACTAAGTCCCCTGACCGAGTATAACAAAGGACCCTCATGGAGTATAACAAAGTCCCAAGATCGAGTATAACAAAGTCCTCTGATCGAGTATAACAAAGTCCCCTGAGCAAGTATAACAAAGTCCCTTCATCGAGTATAACAAAGCCCCCTGATCGAGTATAAGAAAGGCACCTGATCGAGTAAAAAAACGGCCCCTGGTCGAGTATAACAAAGTCCCCTGGCCGAGTATAACAATGTCCCCTGATCGACTATAACAAAGCCCTCTCATCGAGTTTAACAAAACCCGCTGATCGAGTATAAAAAAGCCCCCTGGTCGAGTATAACAAAGTCCCCTGGTCGAGTATAACAAAGTCCCATGATCGAGTATTACAAAGGCCCCGAATCGAGTATAACAAAGGCCCCTGGTCGAAAATAACAAAGTCCCCTGAACGAGTATACTAAAGTCCCCTGGTCGAGTATAACAAAGTCCCAATATCGAGTATAACAAAGCCCCCCGATCGAGTATAACAAAGTCCGTTGATCGAGTATAACAAAGCCCCCTGATCGAGTATAACAAAGCCCCCTCGTCGAGTATAAGAAAGTCCCTGGTCGAGTATAACAAAGTCCCCTGATCGAGTATAACAAAGGATCCTAATGGAGTATAACAAAGTCCCAAGATCGAGAATAACAAAGTCCTCTGATCGAGTATAACAAAGTCCCCTGATCGAGTATAACAAAGTCCCGTCATCGAGAATAACAAAGCCCCCTGATCGAGTATAAGAAAGACACCTGATCGAATATAACAATGTCCCTAGTCGAGTATAACAAAGTCCACTAATCGAGTATAAGAAAGGCACCTGATCGAGTATAACAATGTCCCTAGTCGAGTATAACAAAGTCCCCTGATCGAGTATAACAAACCCCCTCATCGAGTATAACAAAGTCCCCTGATCGAGTATAACAAAGTCCACTAATCGAGTATAAGAAAGGCACCTGACCGAATATAACAAAGTCCCGAGTCGAGTAAAACAAACACCCCTGATTGAGTATATCAAAGCCCCCTGATCGAGTATAACAAAGTCCCCTGATCGAGTATAACAAAATCCCCTGATCGAGTATAACAAAATTCTGATCAAAATTAAACAAGCACCTGTTCGAGTGTAACAAGTCCCTGATCCCGAGTATATAAGCCCTGATCGAGGTATAACCAAAGTCCCTGATCGAGTATAACAAAGTCCACTAATCGAGTATAACAAAGTCCCCTGATCGAGTAAAACAAACACCCCTGGTCGAGTATAACAAAGTCCCATGATCGAGTATAACAAAATCCCCTGATCGAGGATAACAAAGTCCCCTGATCGAGTATTACAAAGTCCCCTGATCGAGTAAAACAAACACCCCTGGTCGAGTATAACAAAGTCCCCTGATCGAGTATAACAAAGCCCCCTGATCGAGTATAACAAAGTCTCCTGATCGAGTAAAACAAACACCCCTCGTCGAGTATAACAAATTCCCCTCATCGAGTATAAAAAAGTCCCCTGCGCGAGTATAACAAAGTCCCCTGATCGAGTATAACAAAGGACCCTAATGGAGTATAACAAAGTCCCAAGATCGAGTATAACAAAGTCCTCTGATCGGGTATAACAAAGTCCTCTGATCGAACATAACAATGTCACGTCATCGAGTATAACAAAGCCCCCTAATCGAGTATAGCAAAGCCCATGATCGAGTATAAAAATGTCCCTTGATCGAGTATAACAAAGTCCCCTGATCGAGTATAAAAAAGTCCCCTCGTCGTGTATAACAAAGTCCCCGTGGTCGAGTATTACAAAGTCCCCTGATCGAGTATAACAAAGCCCCCTCATCGAGTTTAACAAAACCCCCTGATCCATTATAAAAAAGCCCCCTGGTCAAGTATAACAAAGTCCCCTGGTCGAGTATAATAAAGTCGAATGATCGAGTATAACAAAGTCCCCTGATCGAGTATAACTAAGTCCCCTGATCAAGTATAACAAAGGACCCTAATGGCGTATAACAAAGCCCCAAGATCGCTTATAACAAATTCTCCTGATCGAGTATAACAAAGTCCCCTGATCGAGTATAACAACGTACCCTGATCGAGTATAACAAATTGCCCTGATCGAGAATAACAAAGTCCCTGATCGAGTATAACAAGGTCCACTTATCGAGTATAAGAAAGGCACCTGACCGAATATAACGACGTCCCGAGTCGAGTAAAACAAACACCCCTGATTAAGTTTAACAAAGCCCCCTGATCGAGTATAACAAAGTCCCCTAATCGAGTATAACAAAATTCCCTGATTGAGTATAACAAAGTCCCCTGATCGAGTATAACAAAGTCCCCTGATCGAGTAAAACAAACACCCCTGATCGAGTATAACAAAGTCCCCTGATCGAGTATAACAAAGCCCTCTGATCGAGTATAACAAAGTCCCCTGATCGAGTATAACTAAGTGCCCTAATCGAGCATAACTAAGTCCCCTGATCGAGTATAACAAAGGACCCTCATGGAGTATAACAAAGTCCCAAGATCGAGTATAACAAAGTCCTCTAATCGAGTATAACAAAGTCCCCTGATCGAGTATAACAAAGTCCCGTCATCGAGTATAGCAAAGCCCCCTGATCGAGTATAAGAAAGGCAACTGATCGAGTAAAAAAAAAGGCCCCTGGTCGAGTATAACAAAGTCCCCTGGCCGAGTATAACAATGTCCCCTGATCGAGTATAACAAAGCCCTCTCATCAAGTTTAACAAAACCCGCTGATCGAGTATAAAAAAGCCCCCCGATCGAGTATAACAAAGTCCGTTGATCGAGTATAACAAAGCCCCCTGATCGAGTATAACAAAGCCCCCTCGTCGAGTATAAGAAAGTCCCCTGGTCGAGTATAACAAAGTCCCCTGATCGAGTATAACAAAGGACCCTAATGGAGTATACCAAAGTCCCAAGATCGAGTATAACAAAGTCCTCTGATCGAGTATAACAAAGTCCCCTGATCGAGTATAACAAAGTCCCAAGATCGAGTATAACAAAGTCCGTTGATCGAGTATAACAAAGCCCCCTAATCGAGTATAACAAAGCCCCCTCGTCGAGTATAAGAAAGTCCCTGGTCGAGTATAACAAAGTCCCTGATCGAGTATAACAAAGCCCCATGATCGAGTATAACCAATTCCCCGAATCGAGTATAACAAAGTCCCCTGATCGAGTAAAACAAACACCCTTGATCGATTGAACAAAACCCCCTGACCGAGTATAAAGAAGCCCCTCTTCGAGTATAACAAAGTCCTTTGGTCGAGTATAACAAAGTCCCATGATCGAGTAAAACAAAGGCCCCTTATCGAGTATAACAAAGGCCCCTGGTCGAGTATAACAAGATGCCCTGATCGAGCATAACAAATTCCCCTGATCGAGTATAAAAAAGTCCCCTGATCGAGTATAACAAAGCCCCCTGATCGAGTATAACAAAGTTCCCTGATCGAGTATAACAAAGTCCCCTGGTCGTGTATAACAAAGTCCCCTGGTCGAGTATTACAAAGTCGCCTGATCGAGTATAACAAAGCCCCCTCATCGAGTTTAACAAAACCCCCTAATCGAGAATAAAAAAAGCCCCCTGGTCGAGTATAACAAAGTCCCCTGGTCGAGTATAATAAAGTCGAATGATAGAGTATAACAAAGTCCCCTGATCAAGTATAGCAAAGGTCCCTAATGGCGTATAACAAAGTCCCAAGATCGCTTATAACAAATTCTCCTGATCGAGTATAACAAAGTCCGCTGATCGAGTATAACAAAGTACCCTGATCGAGTATAACAAAGTGCCCTGATCGAGAATAACAAAGTCACCTGATTGAGTATAACAAAGTCCACTTATCGAGTATAAGAAAGGCACCTGACCGAATATAACAAAGTCCCGAGTCGAGTAAAACAAACACCCCTGATTAAGTATAACAAAGCCCCCTGATCGAGTATAACAAAGTCCCCTGATCGAGTATAAAAAAATTCCCTGATCGAGTATAACAAAGTCCCCTGATCGAGTATAACAAAAGGTCCCTGATCGAGTAAAACCAAATACCCTGGTCGAGTACAGCAAGTCCTGATCGGAAACTAACCAAGCCCCCTGGTGAGTACTAACAAGTCCCTGATCGAGTAAAACAAACACCCCTGGTCGAGTATAACAAAGTTCCCTCATCGAGTATAACAAAGCCCCCTGATCGAGTATAACAAAGTCCCCTAATCGAGTATAACTGAGTGCCCTAATCGAGCATAACTAAGTCCCCTGATCGAGTATAACAAAGGACCCTCATGGAGTATAACAAAGTCCCAAGATCGAGTATGACAAAGTCCTCTGATCGAGCATAACAAAGTCCCCTGAGCGAGTATAACAAAGTCCCTTCATCGATTATAACAAAGCCCCCTGATCGAGTATAAGAAAGGCACCTGATCGAGTAAAAAAAAGGCCCCTGGTCGAGTATAACAAAGTCCCCTGGCCGAGTATAACAATGTCCCCTGATCGACTATAACAAAGCCCTCTCATCGTGTTTAACAAAACCCGCTGATCGAGTATAAAAAAGCCCCCTGGTCGAGTATAACAAAGTCCCCTGGTCGAGTATAACAAAGTCCCATGATCGAGTATTACAAAGGCCCCGAATCGAGTATAACAAAGGCCCCTGGTCGAAAATAACAAAGTCCCCTGAACGAGTATACTAAAGTCCCCTGGTCGAGTATAACAAAGTCCCAATATCGAGTATAACAAAGCCCCCCGATCGAGTATAACAAAGTCCGTTGATCGAGTATAACAAAGCCCCTAATGGAGTATAACAAAGTGATCGAGTATAACAAAGGTCGAGTATAACAAAGTCCCCTGATCGAGTATAACAAAGGATCCTAATGGAGTATAACAAAGTCCCAAGATCGAGAATAACAAAGTCCTCTGATCGAGTATAACAAAGTCCCCTGATCGAGTATAACAAAGTCCCGTCATCGAGAATAACAAAGCCCCCTGATCGAGTATAAGAAAGACACCTGATCGAATATAACAATGTCCCTAGTCGAGTATAACAAAGTCCACTAATCGAGTATAAGAAAGGCACCTGATCGAGTATAACAATGTCCCTAGTCGAGTATAACAAAGTCCCCTGATCGAGTATAACAAACCCCCTCATCGAGTATAACAAAGTCCCCTGATCGAGTATAACAAAGTCCACTAATCGAGTATAAGAAAGGCACCTGACCGAATATAACAAAGTCCCGAGTCGAGTAAAACAAACACCCCTGATTGAGTATATCAAAGCCCCCTGATCAGCAGGTATAACCGTCCCCTGATCCCGAGGCATAACGGAAATCCCTGATCGAGTAACAAAGTCCCTGATCGAGTAAAACAAACACCTACGGGTAACAAGTCCCCTGATCAGTATAACAAAGCCCTGATCGGTATAACAAAGTCCCTGATCAGGTATAACAAAGTCCACCTAATCAGGTATAACAAAGTCCCCTGATCGAGTAAAACAAAGCACCCCTGGTCCCGGGTATAACGAATTCCCGCAGTCAGGTATAGCAAAATCCCCTGATCGAGTATAACAAAGTCCCCTGATCGAGTATAACAAAGTCCCCTGATCGATTAAAACAAACACCCCTGGTCGAGTATAACAAAGTCCCCTGATCGAGTATAACAAAGCCCCCTAATCGAGTATAACAAAGTCCCCTGATCGAGTATAACTAAGTGCCCTAATCGAGCATAACTGATTCACTGATGGGGAGTATAACAAAAGAATACTAATCAACAGGTATAAGAAAGGCACCTGACCGAATATAACAAAGTCCCGAGTCGAGTCAAACAAACACCCCTGATTAAGTATAAAAAAGCCCCCTGGTCGAGTATAACAAAGTCCGCAGATTGAGTTCAACAAAGTCACCTTATCGAGAATAACAAAGTCCCCTGATCGAGTATAACAAAGCCCCCTGTTCGAGTATAGCAAAGCCCATGATCGAGTATAAAAAAGTCCCATGATCAAGTATAACAAAGTCCCCTGATCGAATATAACAAAGTCCCCTGGTCGTGTATAAAAAAGTCCCTGGTCGAGTATTACAAAGTCCCCTGATCGAGTATAACACAGCCCCCTCATCGAGTTTAACAAAACCCCCTGATCGAGTATAAAAAAGCCCCCTGGTCGAGTATAATAAAGTCGAATGATCGAGTATAAAAAAGCCCCCTGGTCGAGTATAATAAAGTCGAATGATCGAGTATAACAAAGTCCCCTGATCAAGTATAACAAAGGACCCTAATGGCGTATAACAAAGTCCCAAGATCGCTTATAACAAATTCTCCTGATCGAGTATAACAAAGTCCCCTGATCGAGTATAACTAAGTACCCTGATCGAGTATAACAAAGTGCCCTGATCGAGAATAACAAAGTCCCCTGATCGAGGATAACAAAGTCCACTTATCAAGTATAAGAAAGGCACCTGACCGAATATAACAAAGTCCCGAGTCGAGTAAAAAAAACACCCTGATTAAGTATAACAAAGCCCCCTGATCAAGTATAACAAAGTCCCCTGATCGAGTATAACAAAATTCCCTGATCGAGTATAACAAATTCCCCTGATCGAGTATAACAAAGTCCCCTGATCGAGTAAAACAAACACCCCTGGTCGAGTATAACAAAGTCCCCTGATCGAGTATAACTAAGTGGCCTAATCGAGCATAACTATGTCCCCTGATCGAGTATAGCAAAGGACCCTCATGGAGTATAACAAAGTCCCAAGATCGAGTATAACAAAGTCCTCTGATCGAGTATAACAAAGTCCCCTGATCGAACATAACTATGTCCCGTCATCGAGTATAACAAAGCCCCCTGATCGAGTATAAGAAAGGCACCTGATCGAATATAACAATGTCCCTAGTCGAGTATATGCAAAGTCCCCAGATCGAGTATAACAAAGTTCCCAGATCGAGTATAACAAAGTCCCCTGGTAGAGTATAACAAACCCCCTCATCGAGTATAAAAAAGCACCCTGGTCGATTATAACAAAGTCCGCGGATCGAGTACAACAAAGTCACCTTATCGAGAATAGCAAAGTCCCCTGATCGAGTATTACAAAGCCCCCTGATAGAGTATACCAAAGCCCATGATCGAATATAAAAAAGTCCCTGATCGAGTATAACAAAGTCCCCTGATCGAGTATAACAAAGTCCCCTGATCGAGTATAACAAAGCCCCCTCATCGAGTTTAACAAAGCCCCCTCATTGAGTTTAACAAAACCCCCTGATCGAGTATAAAAAAGCCCCCTGGTCGAGTATAACAAATTCCCCTGGACGAGTATAATAAGTCCCATGATCGAGTATAACAAACGCCCCTGATCGAGTATAACAAAGTCTCCTGATCGAGTATAACAAAGGACCCTAATGGCGTATAACAATATCCCAAGATCGCGTATAACAATGTCTCCTCATCGAGTATAACAAAGTCCCCTGATCGAGTATAACAAAGTACCTTGATCGAGTATAACAAAGTGCCCTGAACGAGAATAACAAAGTCCCCTGATCGATTTTAACAAAGTCCCCTTATCGAGTACAATAAAGCCCCTGATCGAGTATAACAAAGTCCCCTGATCGAGTATAACAAAGTCCCATAATCGAGTATAACAAAGTCCCCTGATCGAGTATACTAAAGTCTCTTGATCGAGTATAACAAAGTCCGCTGATCGAGTAAAACAAAGCCCCCTGATCGAGTATAACAAAGTCCCCTGGTCGAGTAAAACAAAATCTCCTGATCGAGTTTATCAAAGCCCCCTGATAGAGTATAACAAAGCCCCCTCATCGAGTTTAACAAAACCCCCTGATCGAGTATAAGTAAGGCCCCTGGTCGAGTATAACAAAGTCCCCTGGTCGAGTATAACAAAGTCCCATGATCGAGTATAAATAAGGCCCATGGTCGAGTATAACAAAGTCCCCTGGTCGAATAACAAAGTCCCATGATCGAGTATAACACAGGTTCCTTATCGAGTATAACAAAGGCCCCTGGTCGAGTATAACAAAGTCCTTTGGCCGTGTATAACAAAGTCCCAAAATCGAGTATAACAAAGGCCCCTTATCGAATATAACAAAGGCCCTTGGTCGAGTATAACAAAATCCCCTGATCGAGTATAACAAAGTCCCCTGATCGAGTATAACAAAGTCCCCTGATCGAGTAAAACAAACACCCCTGATCGAGTTTAACAAAACCCCCTGATCGAGTATAAAAATGCCCCCTGGTCGAGTATAACAAAGTCTTTTGGTTGAGTATAACAAAGTCCCATAATCGAGTATAACAAAGGCGCCTTATCGAATATAACAAAGGCCCCTGGTCGAGTATAACAAAATCCTCTCATCGAGTTTAACAAAACCCCCTTCATCGAGTATTAAAAAGCCCCCTGGTCGAGTATAACAAGGCCCCCTGATCGAGTATAACAATGTTCCCTGATCGAGTATAACTAAGTGCCCTATTCGATATAACAAAGGACCCTAATGCCGTATAACAAAGTCCAAAGATCGAGTATAACAAAGTCCCCTGATCGAGTATAACAAAGTCCCCTGATCGAGTATAACAAAGCCCGATGATCGAGTATAAC
This sequence comes from Homarus americanus, assembly GCF_018991925.1. Classification (NCBI taxonomy): domain Eukaryota; kingdom Metazoa; phylum Arthropoda; class Malacostraca; order Decapoda; family Nephropidae; genus Homarus; species Homarus americanus. Next base: position 22,393 of record NW_024712296.1, on the reverse strand, counting down.
AAAGTCCCTTGATCAAGAATAACAAAGTCCCCTGATCGAGTATAAAAAGTCCCCTCGTCGAGTATAACAAAGTCACCTGGTCGAGTATAACAAAGTCCCATAATCGAGTATAACAAAGGCCCCTGGTCGAGTATAACAAAATCCCCTGACAGAGTATAACAAAGTCCCCCGATCGAGTATAAATAAGTGCCCTAATCGAGCATAACTAAGACCCCTGGTCGAGTATAACAAAGTCCCCTAGTCGAGTATAACAAAGTCCCCTTATCGAGTATAAAAAAGTCCCCTGATCGAGTATAACAAAGTCACCTGATCGAATATAACAAAGTCCCCTGGTTGTGTATAACAAAATCCCCTGGTCGAGTATTACAAAGTCCCCTGATCGAGTATAACAAAGCCCCTTCATCGAGTTTAAAAAAAAACCCTGATCGAGTATAAAAAAGCCCCCTGGTCGAGTATAACAAAGTCCCCTGGTCGAGTATAATAAAGTCGCATGATCGAGTATAACAAAGTCCCATAATCGAGTATAACAAAGGCCCCTTATCGAATATAACAAAAGCCCCTGGTCGAGTATAACAAAATCCGCTGATCGAGTATAACAAAGTCCCCTGATCGAAAATAACTAAGTCTCCTGATCGAGTATAACAAAGTCCCCTGATCGAGTATAACAAACTACCCTGATCGAGTATAACAAAGTGCCCTGATCTAGAATAACAAAGTCCCCTGATCGAGTATAACAAAGTCCACTAATCGAGTATAAGAAAGGCACCTGACCGAATATAACAAAGTCCCGAGTCGAGTAAAACAAACACCCCTAATTGAGTATAACAAAGCCCCCTGATCGAGTATAACAAAGTCCCCTGATCGAGTATAACAAAGTTCCCTGATCGAGTAAAACAAAGCCCCCTCTTCGAGTATAAGAAAGTCCCCTGGTCCAGTATAACAAAGTCCCTGATCGAGAATAACAAAGCCCCATCATCGAGTATAACCAATTCACCGAATCGAGTATAACTAAGTCCCCTAATCGAGTATAACAAAGTCCCCTGATCGAGTAAAACAAACACCCCTGATCGAGTATAACAAAGTCCCCTGATCGAACATAACAATGTCCCGTCATCGAGTATAACAAAGCCCCCTGATCGAGTATAAGAAAGGCACCTGATTGAATATAACAATGTCCCTAGTCGAGTATAACAAAGTCCCCTAATCGAGTATAACAAACCCCCTCATCGAGTATAAAAAAGCCCCCTGGTCGAGTATAACAAAGTCCGCAGATCGAGTACAACAATGTCACCTTATCGAGAATAACAAAGTTCCATGATCGAGTATAACAAAGCCCCCTGATCGAGTATACCAATGCCCATGATCGAGTATAAAAAAGTCCCCTGATCGAGTATAACAAAGTCCCCTGATGGAGTATTACAAAGTCCCCTGATCGAGTATAACAAAGTCCCCTCATCGAGTTTAACAAAACCCCCCTGATCGAGTATAAAAAAGCCCCCTGGTCGAGTATAACAAAGTCCCAAGATCGCGTATAAGAAAGTCTCCCGATCGAGTATAACAAAGTGCCATGATCGAGAATAACAAAATCCCCTGATCGAGTTTAACAAAGTCATATCGACTACAATAGGAGCTGATCAGTATAACAAAGTCCCTGACCGAGTATAAGAAAGTCCCCTGGTCGAGTATAACAAAGTCCCCTGGTCGAGTATAACAAAGTCCCATAATCGAGTATAACAAAGGCCCCTTATCGAGTATAGCAAAGGCCCCTGGTCGAGTATAACAAAATCCCCTGATAGAGTATAACAAAGTCCCCTGATCGAGTATAAATAAGTGCCCTAATCGAGCATAACTAAGTCCCCTGGTCGAGTATAACAAAGTCCTCTGGTCGGGTATAACAAAGTCCCCTTATCGAGTATAAAAAAGTCCCCTGATCGAGTTTAACAAAGTCACCTGATCGAGTATAACAAAGTCCCCTGGTCGTGTATAACAAAGTCCCCTGCTCGAGTATTACAAAGTCCCCTGATCGAGTATAACAAAGCCCCTTCATCGAGTTTAAAAAAAACCCTGATCGAGTATAAAAAAGCCCCCTGGTCGAGTATAACAAAGTCCCCTGGTCGAGTATAATAAAGTCGCATGATCGAGTATAACAAAGTCCCATAATCGAGTATAACAAACTCCCCTGATCGAAAATAACTAAGTCCCCTGATCGAGTATAACAAAGAACCCTAATCGAGTATAACAAACTACCCTCATCGAGTATAACAAAGTGTCCTGATCTAGAATAACAAAGTCCCCTTATCGAGTATAACAAAGTCCACTAATCGAGTATAAGAAAGGCGCCTGACCGAATATAAGAAAGTCCCAGTCGAGTAAAACAAACACCCCTAATTGAGTATAACAAAGCCCCCTGATCGAGTATAACAAAGTCCCCTGATCGAGTATAACAAAGTCCCCTGATCGAGTAAAACAAACACCCCTGATCGAGTATAACAAAGTCCCCTGATCGAACATAACAATGTCCCGTCATCGAGTATAACAAAGCCCCCTGATCGAGTATAGGAAAGGCACCTGATCGAATATAACAATGTCCCTAGTCGAGTATAACAAAGTCCCCTGGTCGAGTATAACAAACCCCCTCATCGAGTATAAAAAAGCCCCCTGGTCGAGTATAACAAAGTCCGCAGATCGAGTACAACAATGTCACCTTATCGAGAATAACAAGTCCCCTGATCGAAAGTATATGAAAGCCCCTGATCCAGTATACCAATACCCATGCTCCAGTATAAAAGTCCCTGATCGAGTATAACAAAGTCCCCTGATCCAGAGTATAACAAGAGTCCTAATTAAGTAATATAACAAAGTCCTGGTCGAGTATTACAAAGTCCCCTGATCAGTATAACAAAGTCCCTCATCGAGTTTAACAAAACCCCCTGATCGAGTATAACAAAGTACCCTGATCGAGTATAACAAAGTGCCCTGAAACGAGAATAACAAAGTCCCCTGATCGAGTTTAACAAAGTCCCCTTATCGAGTACAAGAAAGCCCCTTATCGAGTATAAGAAAGTCCCCCAATCGAGTATAACAAAGTCCGTTGATCGAGTATAACAAAGCCCCCTGATCGAGTATAACAAAGCCCCCTCGTCGAGTATAAGAAAGTCCCCTGGTCGAGTATAACAAAGTCCCTGATCGAGTATAACAAAGCCCCATGATCGAGTATAACCAATTCCCCGAATCGAGTATAACAAAGTCCCCTGATCGAGTAAAACAAACACCCTTGATCGAGTTTAACAAAACCCCCTGATCGAGTATAAAGAAGCCCCCTCTTCGAGTATAACAAAGTCCTTTGGTCGAGTAAAACAAATTCCCATGATCGAGTATAACAAAGGCCCCTTATCAAGCATAACAAAGGCCCCTGGTCGAGTATAACAAGATGCCCTGATCGAGCATAACAAATTCCCCTGATCGAGTATAAAAAAGTCCCTGATCGAGTATAACAAAGCCCCCTGATCGAGTATAACAAAGTCCCCTCATCGAGTATAACAAAGCCCCCTCATCGAGTTTAAAAAAACCCTGATCGAGTATAACAAAGACCCCTTATCGAGTATAACAAAAGCCCCTGGTCGTGTATAACAAAATCCCCTGATCGAGTAAAACAAAGTCCCCTCATCGAGTATAAATAAGTGCCCTAATCGAGCATAACTAAGATCCCTGATCGAGTATACCAAAGGACCCTAATGGAGTATAACAATGTCCCAAGATTGAGAATAACAAAGTCCTCTGATCGAGTATAACAAAGTCCCCTGATCGAACATAACAAAGTCCCCTGATCGAGTATAATAAAGTGCCCTGATCGAGAATAACAAAGTCCCCTGATCGAGTATAACAAAGTCCACTAATCGAGTATAAGAAAGTCCCCTGATCGAGTAAAACAAACACCCCTGGTCGAGTATAACAAAGCCCCCTGATCGAGTATAACAAAATCCCCTGATCGAGTATAAAAAAGTCCCCTGATCGAGTATAACTAAGTGCCCTAATCGAGCATAACTAAGTCCCCTGATCGAGTATAACAAAGGACCTTCATGGAGTATAACAAAGTCCCAAGATCGAGTATAACAAAGTCCTGTGATCGAGTATAACAAAGTCCCCTAATCGAACATAACAATGTCCCGTCATCGAGTATAACAAAGCCCCCTAATCGAGTATAAGAAAGGCACCTGATCGAGTATAACAAAGTCCCCAGATCGAGTATAACAAAGTCCCCTGATCGAGTATAACAAAGCCCCTCATAGAGTATAAAAAAGTCCCCTGGTCGAGTATAACAAAGTCCGCAGATCGAGTTCAACAAAGTCACCTTATCGAGAATAACAAAGTCCCCTGATCGAGTATAACAAAGCCCCCTGATCGAGTATAGCAAAGCCCATGATCGAGTATAAAAAAGTCCCATGATCGAGTATAAAAAAGTAGCCTGATCGAGTATAACAAAGTCCCCTGGTCGTGTATAATAAAGTCCCCTGGTCGAGTATTACAAAGTCCCCTAATCGAGTATAACAAAGCCCCCTCATCGAGTTTAACAAAACCCCCTCATCGAGTATAAAAAAGCCCCCTTGTCGAGTATAACAAAGTCCCCTGGTCGAGTATAATAAAGTCGAATGATCGAGTATAACAAAGTCCCCTGATCGAGTATAACTAAGTTCCCTGATCAAGTATAACAAAGGACCCTAATGGCGTATAACAAAGTCCCAAGATCGCGTATAACAAATTCTCCTGATCGAGTATAACAAAGTCCCCTGATCGAGTATAACAAAGTACCCTGATCGAGTATAACAAAGTGCCCTGATCGAGAATAACAAAGTCCCCTAATCGAGTATAACAAAGTCCACTTATCGAGTATAAGAAAGGCACCTGACCGAATATAACAAAGTCCCGAGTCGAGTAAAACAAACACCCCTGATTAAGTATAACAAAGCCCCCTGATCGAGTATAACAAAGTCCCCTGATCGAGTATAACAAAATTCCCTGATCGAGTATAACAAAGTTCGCTGATCGAGTATAACAAAGTCCCCTGATCGAGTAAAAAAACACCCCTGGTCGAGTATAACAAAGTCCCCTGATCGAGTAGAACAAAGCCCCCTGATCGAGTATAACAAAGTCCCCTGATCGAGTATAACTAAGTGCCCTAATCGAGCATAACTAAGTCCCCTGATCGAGTATAACAAAGGACCCTCATGGAGTATAACAAAGTCCCAAGATCGAGTATAACAAAGTCCTCTGATCGAGTATAACAAAGTCTCCTGATCGAACATAACAATGTCCCGTCATCGAGTATAACAAAGCCCCCTGATCGAGTATAAGAAAGGCACCTGATCGAATATAACAATGTCCCTAGTCGAGTATATGCAAAGTCCCCAGATCGAGTATAACAAAGTTCCCAGATCGAGTATAACAAAGTCCCCTGGTAGAGTATAACAAACCCCCTCATCGAGTATAAAAAAGCCCCTTGGTCGAGTATAACAAAGTCCGCGGATCGAGTACAACAAAGTCACCTTATCGAGAATAACAAAGTCCCCTGATCGAGTATAACAAAGCCCCCTGATCGAGTATACCAAAGCCCATGATCAAGTATAAAAAAGTCCCCTCATCGAGTATAACAAAGTAACCTGATCGAGTATAACAAAGTCCCCTGATCGAGTATAACAAAGCCCCCTCATCCAGTTTAACAAAACCCCCTGATCGAGTATAAAAAAGCCCCCTGGTCGAGTATAACAAATTCCCCTGGACGAGTATAATAAAGTCCCATGATCGAGTATAACAAAGGCCCCTGATCGAGTATAACAAAGTCTCCTGATCGAGTATAACAAAGGACCCTAATGGCGTATAACAAAGTCCCAAAATCGCGTATAACAAGGTCTCCTCATCGAGTATAACAAAGTCCCCTGATCGAGTATAACAAAGTACCCTGATCGAGTATAACAAAGTGCCCTGAACGAGAATAACAAAGTCCCCTGATCGATTTTAACAAAGTCCCCTTATCGAGTACAATAATGCCCCTGATCGAGTATAACAAAGTCCCCTGAGTATAACAAAGTCCCATAATCGAGTATAACAAAGGCCCCTGATCGAGTATAACAAAGTCCCCTGATCGAGTATACTAAAGTCGCCTGATCGAGTATAACAAAGTACGCTGATCGAGTAAAACAAAGCCCCCTGATCGAGTATAACAAAGTCCCCTGGTCGAGTAAAACAAAATCTCCTGATCGAGTATAACAAAGTCCCCTGATAGAGTATAACAAAGCCCCCTCATCGAGTTTAACAAAACCCCCTGATCGAGTATAAATAAGGCCCCTGGTCGAGGATAACAAAGTCCCCTGGGCGAGTATAACAAAGTCCCATAATCGAGTATAATAAAGGCCCCTTATCGAATATAACAAAGGCCCCTGGTCGAGTATAACAAAATCCCCTGATCGAGTATAACAAAGTCCCCTGATCGAGTATAACAAAGTCCCCTGATCAAGTAAAACAAACACCCCTGATCGAGTTTAACAAAACCCCCTCATCGAGTATAAAAATGCCCCCTGGTCGAGTATAACAAAGTCCTTTGGTCGAGTATAACAAAGTTCCATAATCGAGTATAACAAAGACCCCTTATCGAATATAACAAAGGCTCCTGGTCGAGTATAACAAAATCCCCTGATCGAGTATGACAAATTCCTCTCATCGAGTTTAACAAAACCCCCTTGATCGAGTATTAAAAAGCCCCCTGGTCGAGTATAACAAAGCCCCCTGATCGAGTATAGCAATGTTCCCTGATCGAGTATAACTAAGTGCCCTAATCGATATAACAAAGGACCCTAATGCCGTATAACAAAGTCCCAAGATCGAGTATAACAAAGTCCCCTCATCGAGTATAACAAAGTCCCCTGATCGAGTATAACAAAGTCCGATGATCGAGTATAACAAAGTCCCTTGATCAAGAATAACAAAGTCCCCTGACCGAGTATAAGAAAGTCCCCTGGTCGAGTATAACAAAGTCCCCTGGTCGAGTATAACAAAGTCCCATAATCGAGTATAACAAAGGCCCCTTATCGAGTATAGCAAAGGCCCCTGGTCGAGTATAACAAAATCCCCTGATAGAGTATAACAAAGTCCCCTGATCGAGTATAAATAAGTGCCCTAATCGAGCATAACTAAGTCCCCTGGTCGAGTATAACAAAGTCCTCTGGTCGGGTATAACAAAGTCCCCTTATCGAGTATAAAAAAGTCCCCTGATCGAGTTTAACAAAGTCACCTGATCGAGTATAACAAAGTCCCCTGGTCGTGTATAACAAAGTCCCCTGCTCGAGTATTACAAAGTCCCCTGATCGAGTATAACAAAGCCCCTTCATCGAGTTTAAAAAAAACCCTGATCGAGTATAAAAAAGCCCCCTGGTCGAGTATAACAAAGTCCCCTGGTCGAGTATAATAAAGTCGCATGATCGAGTATAACAAAGTACCATAATCGAGTATAACAAAGTCCCCTGATCGAAAATAACTAAGTCCCCTGATCGAGTATAACAAAGGACCCTAATGGCGTATAACAAAGTCCCAAGATCGCGTATAACAAAGTCTCCTCATCGAGTATAACAAAGTCCCCTGATCGAGTATAACAAACTACCCTGATCGAGTATAACAAAGTGCCCTGATCTAGAATAACAAAGTCCCCTGATCGAGTATAACAAAGTCCACTAATCGAGTATAAGAAAGGCACCTGACCGAATATAACAAAGTCCCGAGTCGAGTAAAACAAACACCCCTAATTGAGTATAACAAAGCCCCCTGATCGAGTATAACAAAGTCCCCTGATCGAGTATAACAAAGTTCCCTGATCGAGTAAAACAAAGCCCCCTCTTCGAGTATAAGAAAGTCCCCTGGTCCAGTATAACAAAGTCCCTGATCGAGAATAACAAAGCCCCATCATCGAGTATAACCAATTCACCGAATCGAGTATAACTAAGTCCCCTGATCGAGTATAACAAAGTCCCCTGATCGAACATAACAATGTCCCGTCATCGAGTATAACAAAGCCCCCTGATCGAGTATAAGAAAGGCACCTGATTGAATATAACAATGTCCCTAGTCGAGTATAACAAAGTCCCCTGATCGAGTATAACAAACCCCCTCATCGAGTATAAAAAAGCCCCCTGGTCGAGTATAACAAAGTCCGCAGATCGAGTACAACAATGTCACCTTATCGAGAATAACAAAGTCCCCTGATCGAGTATAACAAAGCCCCCTGATCGAGTATACCAATGCCCATGATCGAGTATAAAAAAGTCCCCTGATCGGGTATAACAAAGTCCCCTGATCGAGTATAACAAAGTCCCCTGGTCGTGTATAACAAAGTCCCCTGGTCGAGTATTACAAAGTCCCCTGATCGAGTATAACAAAGTCCCCTCATCGAGTTTAACAAAACTCCCCTGATCGAGTATAAAAAAGCCCCCTGGTCGAGTATAACAAAGTCCCAAGATCGCGTATGAGAAAGTCTCCCGATCGAGTATAACAAAGTGCCATGATCGAGAATAACAAAGTCCCCTGATCGAGTTTAACAAAGTCCCCTTATCGACTACAATAAAGCCCCTGATCGAGAATAACAAAGACCCCTGATCGAGTATAACAAAGTCCCCTGATCGAGTATAACAAAGAACCCTCATCGAGTTTAACAAAACCCCCTGATCGAGTATAAAAAAGCCCCTTGGTCGAGTATAACAAAGTCCCCTGGACGAGTATAATAAAGTCCCATGATCGAGTATAACAAAGGCCCCTGATCGAGTATAACAAAGTCTCCTGATCGAGTATAAGAAAGGACCCTAATGGCGTATAACAAAGTCCCAAGATCGCGTATAACAACGTCTCCTGATCGAGTATAACAAAGTCCCCTGATCGAATATAACAAAGTACCCTGATCGAGTATAACAAAGTGCCCTGAAACGAGAATAACAAAGTCCCCTGATCGAGTTTAACAAAGTCTCCTTATCGAGTACAAGAAAGCCCCTGATCGAGTATAACAAAGTCCCCTGATCGAGTATAACAAAGTCCCGTAATCGAGTATAACAAAGGCCCCTGATCGAGTATAACAAAGTCCCCTGATCGAGTATACTAAAGTCTCCTGATCGAGTATAACAAAGTCCGCTGATCGAGTATAACAAAGCTCCGTGATCGAGTATAACAATGTCCCCTGGTCGAGTAAAACAAAATCTCCTGATCGAGTATAACAAAGTCCCCTGATAGAGTATAACAAAGACCCCTCATCGAGTTTAACAAAACTCTCTGATCGAGTATAAATAAGGCCCCTGGTCGAGTATAAAAAAGTCCCCTGGTCGAGCATAACAAAGTCCCATGATCGAGTATAAATAAGGCCCCTGGTCGAGTGTAACAAAGTCCACTGGTCGAATAACAAAGTCCCATGATCGAGTATAACACAGGCCCCTTATCGAGAATAACAAAGGCCCCTGGTCGAGTATAACAAAGTCCTTTGGTCGAGTATAACGAAGTCCCATAATCGAGTATAACAAAGGCCCCTTATCGAATATAACAAAGGCCCCTGGTCGAGTATAACAAAATCCCCTGATCGAGTATAACAAAGTCCCCTGATCGAGTAAAACAAACACCCCTCATCCAGATTAACAAAACCCCCTGATCGAGTATAAAAAAGCCCCCTGGTCGAGTATAACAAAGTCCTTTGGTCGAGTATAACAAAGTCCCATAATCGAGTATAACAAAGGCCCCTTATCGAATATAACAAAGGCCCCTGGTCGAGTATAACAAAAGCCCATGATCGAGTATAACAAATTCCTCTCATCGAGTTTAACAAAACCCCCTTGATCGAGTATTAAAAAGCCACCTGGTCGAGTATAACAAAGCCCCCTGATCGAGTATAACAATGTCCCCTGATCGACTATAACTAAGTGCCCTAATCGATATAACAAAGGACCCTAATGCCGTATAACAAAGTCCCAAGATCGAGTATAACAAAGTCCCCTGATCGAGTATAACAAAATCCCCTGATCGAGTATAACAAAGCCCGATGATCGAGTATAACAAAGTCCCTTGATCAAGAATAACAAAGTCCCCTGATCGAGTATAAGAAAGTCCCCTGGTCGAGTATAACAAAGTCCCCTAGTCGAGTATAACAAAGTCCCATAATCGAGTATAACAAAGGCCCCTTATCGAGTATAACAAAGGCCCCTGGTCGAGTATAACAAAATCCCCTGATAGAGTATAACAAAGTCCCCTGATCGAGCATAAATAAGTGCCCTAATCGAGCATAACTAATTCCCCTGGTCGAGTATAACAAAGTCCCCTGGTCGAGTATAGCAAAGTCCCATAATCGAGTATAACAAAGGCCCCTTATCGAGTATAACAAAGGCCCCTGGTCGAGCATAACAAAATCCCCTGATAGAGTATAACAAAGTCCCAAGATCGAGTATAACAAAGTCCCCTGATCGAACCTAACAAAGTCCCGTCATCGAGTATAAGAAAGCCCCCTCATCGAGTATAAGAAAGGCACCTGTTCGAATATAACAATGTCCCTAGTCGAGTATATACAAAGTCCCCAGATCGAGTATAACAAAGTCCCCAGATCGAGTATAACAAAGTCCCCTGATCGAGTATAACAAAGTCCCCTCATCGATTATAAAAAAGCCCCATGTCGAGTATAACAAATTCCGCAGATCAAGTACAACAAAGTCACCTTATCGAGAATAACAAAGTCCCCTGATCGAGTATAACAAAGGCCCATTATCGAATATAGCAAAGGCCCCTGGTCGAGTATAACAAAATCCCCTGATCGAGTATAACAAAGTCTCCTGATCGAAAATAAGTAAGTCCCATGATCGAGTATAACAAAGGACCCTAATGGCGTATAACAAAGTCCCAAGATCGCGTATAACAAAGTCTCCTGCTCGAGTATAACAAAGTCCCCTGATCGAGTATAACAAAGTACCCTGATCGAGTATAACAAAGTGCCCTGATCTAGAATAACAAAGTCCCCTGATCGAGTATAACAAAGTCCACTAATCGAGTATAAGAAAGGCACCTGACCGAATATAACAAAGTCCCGAGTCGAGTAAAACAAACACCCCTAATTGAGTATAACAAAGCCCCCTGATCGAGTATAAAAAAGTCCCCTGATCGAGTATAACAAAGTCCCCTGATCGAGTAAAACAATGCCCCTCTTCGAGTATGAGAAAGTCCCCTGGTCGAGTATAACAAAGTCCTGATCGAGGATAACAAAGCCCCATCATCGAGTAAACTAAGTCTCCCTGATCGAGTATAACAAAGTCCCTGATCGAGTAAAACAAACAATTTCTGATCGAGTATAACAATGTCCCTGATCGAATATAACAATGTCTCGTCATCGAGCATAAATAAAGCCCCCTGATCGAGTATAAGAAAGGCACCTTGATCGAATATAACAATGTCCCTAGTCGAGTATAACAAAGTCCCCTGATCGAGTATAACAAACCCCCTCATCGAGTATAAAAGAGCCCCCTGGTCGAGTATAACAAATTCCGCAGATCGAGTACAACAGTGTCACCTTATCGAGAATAACAAAGTCCCCTGATCGAGTATAAGAAAGCCCCCTGATCGAGTATACCAATGCCCATGATCGAGTATAAAAAAGTCCCCTGATCGAGTATAACAAAGTCCCCTGATCGAGAATAACAAAGTCCCCTGGTCGTGTATAACAAAGTCCCCTGGTCGAGTATTACAAAGTCCCCTGATCGAGTATAACAAAGCCCCCTCATCGAGTTTAACAAAACCCCCCTAATCGAGTATAAAAAAGCCCCCTGGTCAATATAACAAAGTCCCAAGATCGCGTATAAGAAAGTCTCCCGATCGAGTATAACAAAGTGCCATGATCGAGAATAACAAAGTCCCCTGATCGAGTTTAACAAAGTCCCCTTATCGACTACAATAAAGCCCCTGGTCGAGAATAACAAAATCCCCTGATAGAGTATAACAAAGTCCCCTGATCGAGTATAAATAAGTGCCCTAATCGAGCATAACTAAGTCCCCTGGTCGAGTATAACAAAGTCCCATGGTCGAGTATAACAAAGTCCCCTTATCGAGTATAAAAAAGTCCCCTGATCGAGTATAACAAAGTCACCTGATCGAGTATAACAAAGTCTCCTGGTCGTGTATAACAAAGTCCCCTGGTCGAATATTACAAAGTCCCCTGATCGAGTATAACAAAGACCCTTCATCGAGTTTAAAAAAAACCCTAATCGAGTGTAAAAAAGCCCCCTGGTCGAGTATAAAAATGTCCCCTGGTCAAGTATAATAAAGTCGCATAAGCGAGTATAACAAAGTCCCATAATCGAGTATAACAAAGTCCCCTGATCGAAAATAACTAAGTCCCCTGATCGAGTATATCAAAGGACCCTAATGGCGTATAACAAAGTTCCAAGATCGCGTATAACAAAGTCTCATGATCGAGTATAACAAAGTCCCATGATCGAGTATAACAAAGTCCCTGATCGAGTATATAAATAAAACTACCCTGATCGAAAAGTATAACAAAATGCCCTGATCTAGAATAACAAAGTCCCCTGATCGAGTATAACAAAGTCCACTAATCGAGTAAGGCGAGCAATTTGAATCAATATAACAAAGTCCCGAAATGAGTAAAACAAACACCCCTAATTGAGTATAACAAAGCCCTGATCAAGTATAATAAAGTCCCCTGATCGAGAGTAACAAAGTCCCCTGATCGAGTAAACAAAAGAAAGTCCCTGGTCCAGTATAACAAAGTCCCTGATCGAGAATAACAAAGCCCCATCATCGAGTATAACCAATTCACCGAATCGAGTATAACTAAGTCCTGATCGAGTATAACAAAGTCCCCTGATCGAGTAAAACAAACACCCCTGATCGAGTATAACAAAGTCCCCTGATCGAGTATAACAAAGTCCCCTGATCGAGTAAAACAAAGCCCCCTCTTCGAGTATGAGAAAGTCCCCTGGTCGAGTATAACAAAGTCCCTGATCGAGAATAACAAAGCCCCATCATCGAGTATAACGAATTCACCGAATCGAGTATAACTAAGTCCCCTGATCGAGTAAAACAAACACCCCTGATCGAGTATAACAATGTCCCCTGATCGAACATAACAATGTCCCGTCATCGAGTATAACAGAGCCCCCTGATCGAGTATAAGAAATGCACCTGATCGAATATAACAATGTCCCTAGTCGAGTATAACAAAGTCCCCTGATCGAGTATAACAAACCCCCTCATCGAGTATAAAAAAGCCCCCTGGTCGAGTATAACAAAGTCCGCAGATCGAGTAAAACAGTGTCACCTTATCGAGAATACCAAAGTCCCCTGATCGAGTATAAGAAAGCCCCCTGATCGAGTATACCAATGCCCATGATCGAGTATAAAAAAGTCCCCTGATCGAGTATAACAAAGTCCCCTGATCGAGAATAACAAGTCCCCTGGTCGGATATACGAAAGTCCCCTGGTCGAGTATAACAAAGTCCCCTGGTCGAGTATAACAAAGTCCCATAATCGAGTATAACAAAGTCCCCTGATCGAAAATAACTAAGTCCCCTGATCGAGTATAACAAAGGACCCTAATGGCGCATAAAAAAGTCCCAAGATCGCGTATAACAAAGTCTCCTGATCGAGTATAACAAACTACCCTGATCGAGTATAACAAAGTGCCCTGATCTAGAATAACAAAGTCCCCTGTTCGAGTATAACAAAGTCCACTAATCGAGTATAAGAAAGGCACCTGACCGAATATAACAAAGTCCCGAGTCGAGTAAAACAAAGCCCCCTCTTCGAGTATAAGAAAGTCCCCTGATTAAGTATAAGTAAGTCCCCTGATCGAGTATAACAAAGTCCCATGATCGAGTAAAACAAACACCCCTGATCGAGTATAACAAAGTCCCCTGATCGAACATAACAATGTCCCGTCATCGAGTATAACAAAGCCCCCTGATCGAGTATAAGAATGGCACCTGATCGAATATAACAATGTCCCTAGTCGAGTATAACAAAGTCCCCTGATCAGGTATAACAAACCCCCTCATCGAGTATAAAAAGCCCCCTGGTCGAGTATAACAAAGTCCGCAGATCGAGTACAACAATGTCACCTTATCGAGAATAACCAAGTCCCCTGATCGAGTATAACATATCCCCCTGATCGAGTATACCAATGCCCAAAATCGAGTATAAAAAAGTCCCCTGATCGAGTATAACAAAGTCCCCTGATCGAGTATAACAATGTCCCCTGGTCGTGTATAACAAAGTCCCCTCGTCGAGTATTACAAAGTCCCCTGATCGAGTATAACAAAGTCCCCTCATCGAGTTTAACAAAAACCCCCTGATCGAGTATAAAAAAGCCCCCTGGTCGAGTATAACAAAGTCCCAAGATCGCGTATAAGAAAGTCTCCCGATCGAGTATAACAAAGTGCCATGATCGAGAATAACAAAGTCCCCTGATCGAGTTTAACAAAGTCCCCTTATCAACTACAATAAAGCCCCTGATCGAGTATAACAAAGTCCCCTGATCGAGTATAACAAAGTCCCCTGATCGAGTATAACAAAGACCCCTCATCTAGTTTAACAAAACCCCCTGATCGAGTATAAAAAAGCCCCTTGGTCGAGTATAACAAAGTCCCCTGGACGAGTATAATAAAGTCCCATGATCGAGTATAACAAAGGCCCCTGATCGAGTATAACAAAGTCTCCTGATCGAGTATAACAAAGGACCCTAATGGCGTATAACAAAGTCCCAAGATCGCGTATAACAACGTCTCCTGATCAAGTATAACAAAGTCCCCTGATCGAGTATAACAAAGTACCCTGATCGAGTATAACAAAGTGCCCTGAAACGAGAATAACAAAGTCCCCTGATCGAGTTTAACAAAGTCCCCTTATCGAGTACAAGAAAGCCCCTGAAACGAGAATAACAAAGGCCCCTGATCGAGTATAACAAAGTCTCCTGCTCGAGTATAACAAAGGACCCTAATGGCGTATAACAAAGTCCCAAGATCGCGTATAACAAAGTCTCCTCATCGAGTATAACAAAGTCCCCTCATCGAGTATAACAAAGTACCCTGATCGAGTATAACAAAGTGCCCTGAAACGAGAATAACAAAGTCCCCTGATCGAGTATAACAAAGTCCCCTGATCGAGTATACTAAAGTCTCCTGATCGAGTATAACAAATTCCGCTGATCGGGTATAACAAAGCCCCCAGATCGAGTATAACAAAGTCCCCTGGTCGAGTAAAACAAAATCTCCTGATCAAGTATAACAAAGTCCCCTGATAGAGTATAACAAAGCCCCCTGATCGAGTATAAAAAAGCCCCCTGGTCGAGTATAACTAAGTCCCAAGATCGCGTATAAGAAAGTCTCCCGATCGAGTATAACAAAGTGCCATGATCGAGAATAACAAAGTCCCCTGATCGAGTTTAACAAAGTCCCCTTATCGACTACAATAAAGCCCCTGATCGAGAATAACAAAGACCCCTGATCGAGTATAACAAAGTCCCCTGATCGAGTATAACAAAGACCCCTCATCGAGTTTAACAAAACCCCCTTATCGAGTATAAAAAAGCCCCTTGGTCGAGTATAACAAACTCCCCTGGACGAGTATAATAAAGTCCCATGATCGAGTATAACAAAGGCCCCTGATCGAGTATAACAAAGTCTCCTGATCGAGTATAACAAAGGACCCTAATGGCGTATAACAAAGTCCCCTAATCGAGTTTAACAAAGTCTCCTTATCGAGTACAAGAAAGCCCCTGATCGAGTTAAACAAAGTCCCCTAATCGAGTATAACAAAGTCCCGTAATCGAGTATAACAAAGGCCCCTGATCGAGTATAACAAAGTCCCCTGATCGAGTATACTAAAGTCTCCTGATCGAGTATAACAAAGTCCGCTGATCGAGTATAACAAAGCTCCCTGATCGAGTATAACAAAGTCCCCTGATCGAGTATAACAAAGACCCCTCATCGAGTTTAACAAAAACCCCTTATCGAGTATAAAAAAGCCCCTTGGTCGAGTATAACAAACTCCCCTGGACGAGTATAATAAAGTCCCATGATCGAGTATAACAAAGGCCCCTGATCGAGTATAACAAAGTCCCCTGATCGAGTATAACAAAGTACCCTGATCGAGTATAACAAAGTGCCCTGATCTAGAATAACAAAGTCCCCTGATCGAGTATAACAAAGTACACTAATCGAGTATAAGAAAGTCACCTGACCGAATATAACAAAGTCCCGAGTCGAGTAAAACAAACACCCCTAATTGAGTATAACAAAGCCCCCTGATCGAGTATAACAAAGTCCCCTGATCGAGTATAACAAAGTCCCCTGATCGAGTAAAACAAAGCCCCTCTTCGTGTATAAGAAAGTCCCCTGGTCGAGTATAACAAAGTCGCTGATCGAGAATAACAAAGCCCCATCATCGAGTATAATTAATTCACCGAATCGAGTACAACTAAGTCCCCTGATCGAGTATAACAAAGTCCCCTGATCGAGTAATACAAACACCCCTGATCGAGTATAACAATGTCCCCTGATCGAACATAACAATGTCCCGTCATCGAGTATAACAAAGCCCCCTGATCGAGCATAAGAAAGGCACCTGATCGAATATAACAATGTCCCTAGTCGAGTATAACAAAGTCCCCAGATCGAGTATAACAAACCCCCTCATCGAGTATAAAAAAGCCCCCTGGTCGAGTATAACAAAGTCCGCAGATCGAGTACAACAGTGTCACCTTATCGAGAATAACAAAGTCCCCTGATCGAGTATAAGAAAGCCCCCTGATCGAGTATACCAATGCCCATGATCGAGTATAAAAAAGTCCCCTAATCGAGTATACCAAAGTCCCCTGATCGAGTATAACAAAGTCCCCTGGTCGTGTATAACAAAGTCCCCTGGTCGAGTATTACAAAGTCCCCTGATCGAGTATAAAAAAGCCCCCTGGTCGAGTATAACAAAACCCCCCTGATCGAGTATAAAAAAGCCCCCTAGTCGAGTATAACAAAGTCCCAAGATCGCGTATAACAAAGTCTCCCGATCGAGTATAACAAAGTGCCATGATCGAGAATAACAAAGTCCCCTGATCGAGTTTAACAAAGTCCCCTTATCGACTACAATAAAGCCCATGATCGAGTATAACAAAGTCCCTTGATCGACTATAACAAAGTCCCATTTTCGAGTATAACAAAGTCCCCTGATCGAGTATACTAAAGTCCCCTGATCGTGTATAACAAAGTCCGCTGATCGAGTATAACAAAGCCCCCTCATCGAGTATAACAAAGTCCCCTGGTCGAGTAAAACAAAGTCCCCTGTCGGAGTATAACAAAGTCCCCTGATCGAGTATAACAAAGCCCACTCATCGAGTTTAACAAACCCCCTGATCGAGTATAAATAAGGCCCCTGGTCGAGTATAACAAAGTCCCTGGTCGAGTATAACAAAGTCCCTGGTCGAGTATAACAAAGTCCCCTTATCGAGTATAAATAAGTGCCCTAATCGAGCATAACTAAGTCCCCTGGTCGAGTATAACAAAGTCCCCTGGTCGAGTATAACAAAGTCCCCTTATCGAGTATAAAAAAGTCCCCTGATCGAGTATAACAAAGACCCTTCATCGAGTTTAAAAAAAACCCTAATCGAGTGTAAAAAAGCCCCCTGGTCGAGTATAAAAATGTCCCCTGGTCGAGTATAATAAAGTCGCATGATCGAGTATAACAAAGTCCCATAATCGAGTATAACAAAGTCCCTTGATCGAAAATAACTAAGTCCCCTGATCGAGTATATCGAAGGACCCTAATGGCGTATAACAAAGTTCCAAGATCGCGTATAACAAAGTCTCATGATCGAGTATAACAAAGTCCCCTGATCGAGTATAACAAACTACCCTGATCGAGTATAACAAAGTGCCCTGATCCTGAATAACAAAGTCCCCTGATCGAGTATAACAAAGTCCACTAATCGAGTATAAGAAAGGCACCTGACCTAATATAACACAGTCCCGAGTCGAGTAAAACAAACACCCCTAATTGAGTATAACAAAGCCCCCTGATCAAGTATAACAAAGTCCCCTGAATGAGTATAACAAAGTCCCCTGATCGAGTAAAACAAAGCCCCCTCTTCGAGTATAAGAAAGTCCCCTGGTCCAGTATAACAAAGTCCCTGGTCGAGAATAACAAAGCCCCATCATCGAGTATAACCAATTCACCGAATCGAGTATAACTAAGTCCCCTGATCGAGTATAACAAAGTCCCCTGATCGAGTAAAACAAACACCCCTGATCGAGTATAACAAAGTCCCCTGATCGAACATAACAATGTCCCGTCATCGAGTATAACAAAGCCCCCTGATCGAGTATAAGAAAGGCACCTGATTGAATATAACAATGTCCCTAGTCGAGTATAACAAAGTCCCCTGATCGAGTATAACAAACCCCCTCATCGAGTATAAAAAAGCCCCCTGGTCGAGTATAACAAAGTCCGCAGATCGAGTACAACAATGTCACCTTATCGAGAATAACAAAGTTCCCTGATCGAGTATAACAAAGCCCCCTGATCGAGTATACCAATGCCCATGATCGAGTATAAAAAAGTCCCCTGATCGAGTATAACAAAGTCCCCTGATGGAGTATAACAAAGTCCCCTGGTCGTGTATAACAAAGTCCCCTGGTCGAGTATTACAAAGTCCCCTGATCGAGTATAACAAAGTCCCCTCATCGAGTTTAACAAAACCCCCCTGATCGAGTATAAAAAAGCCCCCTGGTCGAGTATAACAAATTCCCAAGATCGCGTATAAGAAAGTCTCCCGATCGAGTATAACAAAGTGCCATGATCGAGAATAACAAAGTCCCCTGATCGAGTTTAACAAAGTCCCCTTATCGACTACAATAAAGCCCCTGATCGAGTATAACAAAGTCTCCTGATCGAGTATAACAAAGTTCCATTTTCGAGTATAACACAGGCCCCTGATCGAGTATAACAAAGTCCCCTGATCGAGTATACTAATGTCCCCTGATCGTGTATAACAAAGTCCGCTGATCGAGTATAACAAAGCCCCCTCATCGAGTATAACAAAGTCCCCTGGTCGAGTAAAACAAATTTCCCTGGCCGAGTATAACAAAGTCCCCTGATCGAGTATAACAAAGCCCCCTCATCGAGTTTAACAAAACCCCTGATCGAGTATAAATAAGGCCCCTGGTCGAGTATAACAAAGTCCTCCGATCGAGTATAACAATGCCCCCTCATCGAGTATAAAAAAGCCCCCTGGTCGAGTATAACAAAGTCCTCCTATCGAGTATAACAACGTCCCATGATCGAATATAACAATGTCCCTAATTGAGTATATACAAAGTCCCCTGATCGAGTAAAAAAGCCCCCTGATCGAGTATAACAAAGTCCCCTGATAAAAGTATAACAAAGCCCTCTGATCGAGTAGAACAAAGCCCCCTCATCGAGTATAACAAAGTCCCCTGGTCGTCTATAACAAAGTCCCCTGATTGAGTATAAGAAAGCCCCCTGATCGAGTTTAACAAAACCCCCTTGATCGAGTATAACAAAGTCCCCAGATCGAGTATAACAAAGTCCTCCGATCGAGTATAACAATGCCCCCTTATCGAGTATAAAAAAGCCCCCTGGTCGAGTATAACAAAGTCCCTGATCAAGTATAACAAAGCCCTCTGATCGAGTAGAACAAAGCCCTCTCATCGAGTATAAAAAAGCCCCCTGGTCGAGTATAAAAAAGCCCCCTGGTCGAGTATAACAAAGTCCCTGATCAAGTATAACAAAGCCCTCTGATCGAATAGAACAAAGCCCTCTCATCGAGTATAAAAAAGACCCTGGTCGAGTATAAAAAAGCCCCCTTGTCGAGTATAACAAAGTCTCCTGGCCAAGTATAACAAAGTCACCTAATCGAGTATAACATAGTCCCCTGATCGGGTAAAACAAAGTCCCATGATCGAGTAAAACAAACACCCGTGATCGAGTATAACAAAGTCCCCTGATAGAATATAAAAAAGCCCCCTGATCGAGTATAACAAAGTCCCCTGATCGAGTATAACTAAGTGCCCTAATCGAGTATAACAAAGGACCCTAATGGAGTATAACAAAGTCCCAAGATCGAGTATAACAAAGTCAAAAGATCGAGTATAACAAAGTCCCTTGATAGAGTATAACAAAGTCCCTTGATCGAGTATAACAAAGTCCCCTGATCGAGTATAACAAAGTCCCCTGATCGAGAATATCAAAGTCCCCTGATCGAGTATAACAAAGGACCCTAATGGAGTTTAACAAAGTCCCAAGATCGAGTATAACAAAGTCCTTTGATCGAGTATAGCAAAGTCCCCTGATCGAGTATAAAAAAGTCCCGTCATAGAGTATAACAAAGACCCCTGATCGAGTATAAGAAAGACACCTGATCGAATATAACAATGTCCGTAGTCGAGTATATACAAAGTCTCATGATCGAGTATATCAAAGCCCCCTCATCGAGTACAAAAAAGCCCCCTGGTCGAGTATAACAAAGTCTCTTATCGAGTATAACAAAGCCATCTGATCGAGTATAACAAAGCCCCCTCATCGAGTATAAAAAAGCTCCCTGGTCGAATATAACAAAGTCCCCTGGCCAAGTATAACAAAGTCCCCTGATCGAGTATAACAAAGCCCACTCATCGACTTTAACAAAACCCCCTGATCGAGTATGTAAAAGCCCCCTGGTCGAGTAGAAAAAAGTCCCCTGATCGAGTATACTAAATATCCCTGATCGAGTATAACAAAGTCACAAGATCGAGTATAACAAAGCCCCCCGATCAAGTATAACAAAGTCCGCTGATCGAGTATAACAAAGCCCCCTGATCGAGTATAACAATGTCCCCTGGTCGAGTAAAATAAAGTCCCCTGGCCGAGTATAACAAAGTCCCCTGATCGAGTATAACAAACTCCCCTGATCGAGTTTAAGAAAACCCCCTGATCGAGTATATAAAAGCCCCCTGGTCGAGTATAACAAAGTCCCCTGGTCGAGTATAACAAAGTCCTATGATCGAGTATAACAAAGGCCCCTTATCGAGTGTAACATTGGCCCCTGCTCGAGTTTAACAAAACCCCCTGATCGAGTATAACAAAATCCCGTGATCGAGTATAACAAAGTCCCCTGATCGAGTAAAACAAACACCCCTGATCGAGTTTAACAAAATCCCTTGATCGAGTAAAAAAAGGCCCCTGGTCGAGTATAACAAAGTCCTTTGGTCGAGTACAACAAAGTCCCATGATCGAGTATAAAAAAGGCCCCTTATCGAGTATAACAAAGGCCCCTGGTCGAGTATAACAAGATCCCCTGATCGAGTATAACAAATTCCCCTGATCGAGTATAACAAAGTCCCCTGATCTAGTATAACAAAGCCCCCTGATCGAGTATAACAAAGTCCCTTGGTCGAGTATAACAAAGTCCCGTGGTCGAGTATAACAAAGTCCCCTGATCGAGTATAACAAAGCCCCCTCATCGAGTTTAACAAAAACCCCTTTTTGAGTATAAAAAAGGCCCCTGGGCGAGTATAACAAAGTCCCCTGACTGAGTATAACAAAGGACCCTAATGGAGTATAACAAATTCCCAAGATCGAGTATAACAAAATCCTCTGATCGCGTATAAGAAAGGCACCTGATCGAATATATCAATGTCCCTAGTCGAGTATATACAAAGTCCCCTGATCGAGTATAACAAAGATCCCAGATCGAGTATAACAAAGTCCCCTGATCGAGTATAACAAAGGCCCCTCATCGAGTATAAAAAAGCCCCCTGGTCGAGTATAACAAAGTCTCTGATCGAGTACAACAAAGCCCTTTGATCGAGTATAACAAAGCCCCATCATCGAGTATAAAAAAGCCCCCTGGTCGAGTATAACACAGTCCCCTGGCCTAGTATAACAAAGTCCCCTGATCGAGTATATCAAAGCCACCTCATCGAGTTTAACAAAACCCCCTGATCGAGTATAAAAAAGCCCCCTGGTCGAGTATAACAAAGTCCCCTGGTCGAGTATAACAAAGGCCCCGAATCTAGTATAACAAAGGCCCCTGGTCGAAAATAACAAAGTCCCCTAATCGAGTATACTAAAGTCCCCTGATCGAGTATAACAAAGTAACAAGATCGAGTATAACAAAGTCCTTTGGTCGAGTATAACAAAGTCCCATGATCGAGTATAACAAAGGCCCCTTTATCGAGTATAACAAAGGCCCCTGGTCGAGTATAAAAAGGTCCCCTGATCGAGTATAACAAATTCCCCTGATCGAGTATAACAAAGTCCCCTGATCGAGTATAATAAAGCCCCCTGATCGAGTATAACAGAGTCCCCTGGTCGAGTATAACAAAGT
>NW_024712295.1:0-42605 GCF_018991925.1 Homarus americanus | reverse complement strand
GTCAGCGGTGTTCCTGGTGTGTCAGCGGTGTGCCTGGGGAGTGTTAGAGGTGTGTCGGGAGACAGGGGTACCCTGGGGTACCAGAGGTGTGCCTAGGGTGTGGTGTGCCTGGGAGTTCTGGGGTGTGCCTGGGTGTCAGGGGTGTGCCTGGGGTGTCAGGGGGTGTGGGGAGTGTCAGGGTGTACCAGGGAGTGTCAGAGTGTGCCTAAGTGTCAAGGTGTACCAGGGGAATGTCAGTGGAGTATAGGTGTCAGGGGGTGCCTGGGAGCGTCAGAGTGTACCTGGGAGTGTCAGAGGTGTATCTGGGAGTGTCAGAGGTGCACCTTGCAGTGTCTGGTGTGCCTGGGGAGTGTCTGAGGTGTACCTGGCAGTGTCTGAGGTTGTGCCTGGGGTGCTCAGGGTCTGTGTGTGGTGTACCTGGCAGTGTCTCAGGTGTACTGGCAGTGTCAGCGGTGTGCCTGGGGAGTGTCAGCGGTGTGCCTGGGGTGTTGGGGTGTGTCAGGGTGACAGAGGAATACCTAGGAGTGTGGGGAGGTGTGCCTGGGGTGTCAGGGGTGTGCCTGGGATTATCGGAGTTTTACCTGGGGTGTCAGAGTTGTGCCTGGGTGCAGAGGTGTGCCTGGGGTGTGAGAAGTGTGCACCGGGTGTCGGATGTGGCTCTGGGGAGTGTCGGAGGTGTGCCTGGGAGTGTCAGAGGTGTGCTTGGGTGTCGGTGTGCCTGGGAGGGGTCAGCAGTGTGCCTGGGAGTGTCTGGCGTGTACCTGGGAGTGTCAGAGGTGTGCCTGGGGAGTGTCAGGGGCATTTGGGAGTGTCAGAGGTGCCTTGCAGTGTCTGAGGTGTACCTGGGGAGTGTCTGAGGTGTACCTGGCATGCTGGTGTGCCTGGCAGTGTCTCAGGTGTGCCTGGCAGTGTCAGCAGTGTGCCTGGGGTGTCTGCGGTGTGCCTGGGGAGTGTTAGAGGTGTATCAGGGTGACAGAGGGAATGCCTAGGGTGTCAGGGTGTACCTGGGAGTGTCAGAGTGTACCTGGGAGTATCAGGTTTGCAGGAGTGTCAGAGTTGTACCTGGGAGTGTCAGAGGTGTACCTGGGAGCGTCAGAGATGTGCCACCTGGAGCGTCAGGGTGTATCTGGGAGTGTTGGACGTGTTCTGGGGTGTCAGGGTGTACCAGGGAATGTCAGAGGTGTACCTGAGAGTGTCAGAGGTGTATCTGGGGAGTGTCGGACGTTTACCTGGGAGTGTCTAGGTGTGCCTGGCAGTGTCTGAGGTGGTGTGCCTGGCAGTGTCAGCGGTGTACCTGGGTGTCAGCAGGTGTGCCTGGGAGTGTTAGAGGTGTATCAGGGAGTGACAGAGGAATACCTGGGGTGTCAGAGGTGTACCTGGGAGTGTCAGGGTGTGCCTGGGGTATCAGGTTTTACCTGGGAGTGTCAGAGTTGTGCCAGTGTCAGGGTGTGCCTGGGAGCGTCAGAGATGTACCTGTGGAGTGTCAGAGGTGTGCCTGGGGTTTCAGAGGTGTGCAGCCACCAGAGTGTACCTGGGGTGTCAGAGGTGTGCCTGAGAGTGTCAGGGGTGTGTCCTGGGGTGTCAGGACGTTTACCTGGGGTGTCAGAGGTGTACCTGGGGGTGTCGGGTGTGCCTGTGGTTGTGTCTGGGGGTGTGCCTGGTGGTATCTGGGGTGTATCTGGGAGTGTCTGGGGTGTGCCTGGGGTGTCAGAGGGTGTGCCTGGGGTGTCAGAGGTGTACCTGGGGTGTCAGGGGTGCACCAGGGGTGTCAGTGGAGTGCCTGGGAGTGTCAGAGGGTGTGCCTGGGGAGTGTCAGGGAGTGTGTGCATGGAGTGTCAAGGTGTACCTGGCAGTGTCAGCAGTGTGCCTGGGGTGTCAGAGGGTTTGCCTGGGAGTGTCTGAGGTGTGCCTGGGAGGTGTCTGAGGTGTGCCTGGGTGTCTGGGGTGTGCCTGGGGTGTCAGAGAAGTGCCAGGGGTGTCACGGGAGTGCCTGGGGTGTGAGAGTGTGGCTGGGAGTGTGAGGTGTGCACAGGGTGTCTGGGGTGTGCCGGAGTGTCAGGGAGAACCAGGGGAGTGGGAAATAGGTGTACCTGGGGTGTCAGAGGTGTGCCTGAGGGAGTGTCTGGGTGTGCCTGGGGTGTCAGAGGTGTGCAGGGGTGTCAGAGGAATGCCTAGGAGTGTCAGAGGTGTGCACCTGGGAGTGTCAGAGGTGTGCCTAGAGGTATCGGAGGTTTACCCTGAGAGTGTCGGAGTTGCACCTGGGAGTGTCGGAGGCGTGACCTGGAGGCTGAGGTGTACCTGAGAGTGTCAGAGGTGTATCTGGGAGTGTCGGACGTTACCTGGGAGTGTCAGAGGTGTACCTGGGAGTGTCGGAGGTACCTGGGAGTGTGGAGAAGTGTTCTGGGAGTGTCGGAGGTGCACCTTGGGAGTGTCAGAGGTACCTGGGAGGAGAAGTGTACCTGGGAGGTTCAGGGGTATACTGGGAGTGTCTGAGGTGTACCTAGGAGTGTCAGAGGTGTACCTGAGAGTGTCAGAGGTGTATCTGGGAGTGTCGGACGTTTACCTGGGAGTGTCAGAGGTGTACCTGGGAGTGTCGGAGGTGTGACCTGGGAGGTGGAGAAGTGTTCTGGGAGGTTGGAGGTGTACCTGGGAGTGTCAGAGGTGGTACCTAGTGTCAGAGGTGTACCTGAGTGTCAGAGGTGTACCTGGAGTCAGAGATACCTGGGAGTGTCAGGAGATGTACCTGGGAGCATGGACGTGTACCTGGAGAGGTCAGGAGGTGTAATACTGAATGTCAGTGGGAGTACCTGGGACTGTCAGAGGTGTACCTGGAGAGTCTGAGGTGCACCTGGGAGTCTCAAAGGTGCAGAGTGTCAGAGGTGTACCTGGGAGGTCCAGGTGTACCTTGGGAGTGTCGGAAGTTGTACCTGTGAGTGTCGGAGGCGGACCTGGTAGTGTCAGAGGTGTACCTGGGAATAACAGAGGTGTACCTGGGAGTGTCGGGAGGCGTACCTGGGAATGTCAGAGGTATACCAGGGAGTGTCAGTGAAGTACCTGGGAGTTCTGGGGAGTACTGGGAGTATCGACGTGGTACCTGGGATTATCGGAGGCATACCTGGGAGGTTGGGAGGCCTGGGAGTTCTAGAGGTGAAACAGGGAGGTCAAGGAGTACCTGGGAGTGTCAGAGGTGTACCTCATAGTGTCAGAGGTGTACCTGGGAGGTTGGGAGAGTGTACCTGGGAGTGTCAGAGATGTATCTGGGAGTGTCGGACGTGTTATTGAGAGTGTCAGAGGTGTACCACGGAATGTCAGTGGAGTACCTGGACTGTCAGAAGTGTACCTGGGAGTGTCAGAGGTGTACCTGAGTGTGTACTGAGTGTCAGAGGTGTACCTGGGAGGTCAGAGGTGTACCTAGGAGTGTCAGAGGTGTACCTGGGAGTGTCTGAGGTGTACCTGGAGTGTCGAAGTTGTACCTGCGAGGTCGGAGGCGGACCTGGTAGTGTCAGAGGTGTACCTGGGAATAACAGAGGTGCCCTGGGAGGTCAGAGGCGTACCTGAATGTCAGAGGTATACCAGGGAGTGTCAGTGGGAAGTACTGGGAGTCTCAAAGGTACCTGGGAGTATCGGAGGTGTACCTGGGAATATCGGATGATACCTGGGAGTCTCAGAGGTCTGGGAGTCTCAAGAGGTGAAACAGGGAGTGTCAGAGGAATACCTGGGAGTGTCAAAGGTACCTGGGAGTATCAGAGGTGTACCTGGAAGTGTACCTGGGAGTGTCAGAGGTGTACATGGGAGTGTCAGAGGTGTACCAGGAGTGTCAGAGGGTACCTGGGAGTGTCGGAGGTGTACCTGGGAGTGTCTGGTGTACCTGGGAGTATCTGGGTGTACCTGGGAGTGTCTGAGGTGTACCTGGGAGTGTCAGAGGTGTACCTGGGAGTGTCAGAGGTGCACCAGGGAGTGTCAGGAGGTGTACCTGGGAGTCTCAGAGGTGAAACAGGAGTGTCAGAGGAGTACCTGGGAGTGTCAGAGGTGTACCTGATCAGAGGTGTACCTGGAGTATCGAAGTGTGCCTGGAGTGCAGAGGTGTACATGGGAGTGTCAGAGGTACCAGGGAGTGTCATGAGGTGTACCTGGGAGTGTCGGAGATGTACCTGGAGTGTCTGTGTACCTGGGATTATCTGGGGTGTACCTGGGAGTGTCTGAGGTGTACCTGGGAGTGTCAGAGGTGTACCTGGGAGTGTCCAAAGGTGTACCTGGAGTGTCAGGGGTGTACCAGGGAGAGGTCAGTGGAGTACCTGGGAGGTCAGAGATGTACCTGGGAGTGTCAGAGATGTATCTGGGAGTGTCGGACGTGTACCTGGGAGTGTCAGAGGTGTACCACGGCATGTCAGTGGAGTACCTGGGACTGTCAGAGGTGTACCTGGGAGTGTGAGAGGTGTACCTGGGAGTGTCAAAGGTGTACCTGGAAGTGTCAGAGGTGTACCTGGGAGCGTCAGAGGTGTACCTGGGAGTGTCAGAGGTGTACCTGGGAGTGTCCGAGGTGTACCTGGGAGTGTCGAAGTTGTACCTGCGAGTGTCGGAGGCTGACCTGGGAGTGTCAGAGGTGTACCTGGGAATAACAGAGGTGTACCTGGGAGTGTCAGAGGCGTACCTGGGAATATCAGAGGTATACCAGGGAGTATTAGTGAAGTACCTGGGAGTCTCAAAGGTGTACCTGGGAGTATCGGAGGTGTACCTGGGAATATCGGAGGTATACCTGGGTGTGTCAGAGGTGTACCTGGGAGTCTCAGAGGTGAAACAGGGAGTGTCAGAGGAGTACCTGGGAGTGTCAGAGGTGTACATGGGAGTATCAGAGGTGTACCTGGGAGTATCGGAAGTGTACCTGGGAGTGTCAGAGGTGTACCTGGGAGTGTCAGAGGTGTACCAGGGAGTGTCAGAGGTGTACCTGGGAGTGTCGGGAGGCACCTGGGAGTGTCTGGGGGTGTACCTGGGAGTATCTGGGTGTACCTGGGAGTGTCTGAGGTACCTGGGAGGCCGAGTGTACCTGGGAGCAAGCCAAAGGTGCCCGGGAGCAAGTCAGGGGCGGTACCAGGGAGCAGCCAGTGGAGTACCTGGGAGTGCTCAGAGGTGTACCTGGGAGTGTGTACCTGGCAGTGTCAGAGAAGTACCAGGGAGTGTCACAGGAGTACTGGGAGTGTGGAGAGGTTAGCTGGGTGAGTGTGGGAGAAGTGTACCTGGGAGTGTCTGAGGTGTACCTAGGAGTGTCTGAGGTGTACCTGGGAGTGTCAGAGAAGTACCAGGGAGTGTCACAGGAGTACCTGGGAGTGTGAGAGGTGTAGCTGCGAGTGTGAGAGGTGTACCTGGGAGTGTCTGAGGTGTACCTGGGAGTGTCAGGGGAGAACCAGGGAGTGAAAGAGGTGTACCTGGGAGTGTCAGAGGTGTACCAGGGAGTGTCTAAGGTGTACCTGGCAGTGTCAGAGG
The DNA here is from genome assembly GCF_018991925.1 of Homarus americanus. Taxonomy (NCBI): domain Eukaryota; kingdom Metazoa; phylum Arthropoda; class Malacostraca; order Decapoda; family Nephropidae; genus Homarus; species Homarus americanus. The sequence continues at coordinate 37,124 of NW_024712295.1, read as the reverse complement.
AATACCTAGGAGTGTCAGAGGTGTACCTGGGAGTGTCAGAGGAGTACCTAGGAGTATCGGAGGTTTATCTGGGAGTGTCGGAGTTGTACCTGGGAGTGTCTGAGGCGGACCTGGAAGTGTCAGAGGTGTACCTGGGAGTATCAAAGGTGTACCTCGGAGTGTCAGAGGTGTACCTGGGAATGTCAGAGGTATACCAGGGAGTGTCAGTGAAGTACCTGGGAGTGTCAGCGGTGTACCTGGGAGTGTCTGAGGTGTACCTGGGAGTGTCAGAGGTGTGCCTGGGAGTGTCATAGGAGCACTTGGGAGTGTCAGAGGTGCACCTTGGAGTGACTGAGGTGTACCTGGCAGTGTCTGAGGTGTACCTGGCAGTGTCTGAGGTGTACCTGGCAGTGTCAGCGGTGTACCTGGGAGTGTCAGCGGTGTACTTCGGAGTGTTAGACGTGTATCAGGGAGAGACAGAGGAGTACGTCAGAGTGTCAGAGGTGTACCTGGGAGTGTGAGAAGTGTACCTGGGAGTGTTTGGGGTGTACTTGGGAGTGTCAGAGGTGTACCTGGAAGTGTCAGGGGTGTAACTGGGAGTGTTGGAGGTGTAACTGGGATTGTCAGAGGTGTACTTCGGAGTGTCAGAGGTGTACCTGGGAGTGTCAGAGGTGTACCTGGGAGGTTAGGAGTGTGTATCAGGAAGAGAGGGGAGTACCTAGGAGCACCAGAGGTACCTAGAGTGTGAGAAGTGCACCTGGGAGTGTTCAAAACGGGAGGTCAGGGTGTACCTGGGAGTGTCAGGTGTACCAGGGAGTGTCAGAGGTGTACCTGGGAGGTCAGAGAGGTGCCTGAGCAAGCCAGAGGTGCACCAGGGAATGTCAGTGAGCACCTGGGAGTGTCAGAGGTGCCTGGGAGCCGCTGAGATGTACCTGGGAGCAAGTCAGAGGTGCATCTGGGAGGTCAGAGGTGCACCTTGCAGTGTCTGAGGTGTACCTGGGAGTGTCTGAGGTACCTGGCAGTGCCTGGAGGCAGGCCTGGCAGTGTCTGAGGCAAAGCCCCTGGCAGGTCATGGTGTGGCCTGCAGTGTCTCCAGGTGTACCTGGCAGCAGCTGAAGTGGTGTACCTGGGAGTGTCAGCGGTGTACCTGGGAGGCAGAGGCGTATCAGAGCAGACAGAGTGAACACCCAGGAGTGCTGGGAGGTGTACCTAGGGAGTGTCAGAGGTGTACCTGGGAGCACGGGAGTTTACCTGGGAGCAAGTCAGAGTTGTACCTGGAGCAAGTTGGGAGGTACCTGGGAAGGGAGAAGTGTACTGGGAGTGCCTGGATGTACCTGGGAGCAAGCCGGAGGTGTACCTGGGAGTGTCAGGGGAGGTGTACTTGGGAGCAAGTCAGAGGTGTACCTGGGAGGGCTGAAGTGGTACCTGGGAGTGTCTGACGGTGCCTGGGAGCAAGTCAGGAGGTGTGCCTGGAGCACAGAGGCATTTGAGTGTCAGAGGTGCACCTTTTGCAGTGTTCGAGGTGCAACCTGGGAGTGTCTCTGGAGGTGTACCTGGCAGTGTCTGAGGTGCACCTGGCAGTGTCTCAGGTGTACCTGGCAGGCTTGAAGTGGTACCTGGGAGTGCCGGGGCAGTACCTGGGAGTAAGTGAGGTGTATCAGGGAGTGACAGAGGAATACCTAGTAGGAGTGTCAGGAGGTGTACCTGGGAGGTCAGAGTGTGTACCTGGAGCATCGGAGTTTTTACCTGGGAGTGTCAGAGTTGTACCTGGGAGGTTGGGGAGGTGTACCTGGGAGCGTCAGAGATGTACCTGGGAGCGTCAGAGGTGTATCTGGGAGTGTTGGACGTTCCTGGGAGGCCAGAGGTGTACCAGGAGTGTCAGGGGTGCATCTTGGGAGTGTTTGACGTTTACCTGGGAGTGTCTAAGGCACCTGGCAGTCTGAGGTGCACTGGCAGTGGTCAGCGTGGCACCTGTGGGGAGCGTCAGCGGTGTACCTGGGAGTGTTAGAAGGCATCAGGAGACAGAGGAATACCCAGGAGGCCGGGGCGGTGCACCTGGGAGGCTGGGAGGTGTGCACCTGGGAGCATCGGGAAAGTTTTACCTGGGAGGCCAGAGGTTGTACCTGGGAGGCCAGGAGGTGTACCTGGGAGCTGGGATGTACCTGTGAGTGTCAGAGGTGTACCTGGGAGTTTCAGGAGGTGTACCTGGGAGTCTCTCGAGGTGTACCTGGGAATGTCAGAGGTGTACCTGGAGAGTGTCAGAGGTGTGCATCTGGGAGTGTCGGACGTTTACCTGGGAGGTCAGAGGTGTGCACCTGGGAGTGTCGGGAGGTGTGTCTTGGTTGTGTCTAAAAAATCTGGGAGAGTCTGGGGCATCTGGGAGTGTCTGAGGTACCTGGGAGTGCTCAGAGGTACCTGGGAGGTCAGAGAGCCTACCTGGAGGTCAGGCACCAGTAGGGGAGGCTGGGGTGAGCACCTGGGAGTGTCAGAGGTGCACCTGGGAGTGTTTTGAAGGCACATGGAGTGCCGTGTGTACCTGGAGCAAAGTCAGCGGGGTACCTGGGAGCACAGAGGTTTGCTCTGGGAGTGTCTGGAGTTGTACCAGTGCCCGAGGTGTACCTGGGAGTGTCTGAGGTGTACCTGGGAGTGTCAGAGAAGGACCAGGAGCAAGTCACAGGAGCACCTGGGAGTGTAGGAGGTGTAGCTGGCAGGTGAGAGGTGTACCTGGGGAGCAAGTTCGAGGTGCACCGGGGAGGCTGGGGAGACCAGGGAGAAATAGGTGTACCTGGGAGTGTCAGAGGTACCAGGAGTGCCTAAGGTGCCCCTGGGAGTGTCAGAGGTGTACCAGGGGAGGCCAGAGGAATACCCCAGGAGTGCTGGGGAGGTGCACCTGGGAGTGTTGGTACTCTAGGAGTGCACGGGAGGCTTGCATTTGGGCTGGGAGTTTCGGGTTGTACCTGGGAGTGTCGGAGGCGGACCTGGGAGTGTCAGAGGTGTACCTAGAGGTATGGAGGTTTACCTGGGAGTGTCGGAGTTGCACCTGGGAGTGTCGGAGGCGGACCTGGGAGTGTCAGAGGTGTACCTGAGGTGTCAGAGGTGTGTCTGGGAGTGTCGGACGTTTACCTGGGAGAGTCAGGGGTGTACCTGGGAGTGTCGGAGGTGTACCTGGGGAGTGAGGTGTTCTGGGAGTGTCGGAGGTGTACCTGGGGAGTGTCAGAGGTGTGCCTGGGGTGTGAGAAGTGTACCTGGGTGTCTGGGGTATACCTGGGAGTGTCTGAGTGCCTAGGAGTGTGAGGTGTACCTGAGAGTGTCAGAGGGTGTATCTGGGGTGTCGGACGGCTTTGGGGTGTCAGAGGTGTACCTGGGAGTGTCAGAGGTGCCTGGGAGTGTCGGAGGTGTACCTGGGGTGTAAGAATGCCTGGGAATTTCAGAGGTGTGCTTCGGAGTGTCAGGGGTACCGGATTGTCATAGGTGTACCTGGCAGTGTCTGGAGGTGTACCTGGGGTGTCAGAGGTGTATCTGGGAGTGTCGGAGGTATACCTGGGAGTGTCAGATGTGTGCCTGGGAGGTCGCAGTGTACCTGGGAGTGTCGGAGGTGTACCTGGGAGTGTTGGACGTGTAGTGTCAGAGGGTGTACCTGGTGTCAGAGGTTTTGCCTGGGAGTGTCCAGGGGTGTGCCAGGGAGTGTCAGTGGGTACCGGGAGTGTCAGGGGTGTACCTGGGAGCTGGGAGGTGTACATGGAGTGTCAAAGGTGTACCTGGCAGTGTCAGCAGTGTGCCTGGGAGTTTCCAGAGGTGTGCCTGGGAGTGTCTGGGGTGTGCCTGGTTGTGTCTGGGGTGTACTGGGAGTGTCTGAGGTGTGCCAGGGGTGTCTGAGGTGTTCCTGGGGTGTCAGGGGAGGAGACAGGGGAGTGAAGAGGTGTACCTGGGAGTGTCAGAGGTGTGCCAGGGGTGTCTGGGTGTGCATGGGGTGTCAGAGATGCCTGAGGTGTGGGGGTGTGGGGAATGTCGGAGGTGTGCCTGGCAGTGTCAGAGGTGGCACCTGGGAGAGTCAGAGATGTACCTGGGGGTAGAGATGTACCTGGGGTGTCAGAGGTGTACCTGGGAGTGTCGGCGGGTGTGCCTGGGGTGAGAGATGTGCCTGGGGTGTGCTGGGTGTGCCTGGAGTGTCTGGGGTGTGCCTGGGGTTTTTAGAGTGTACCTGGTAGTGTCAGAGATGTGCCTGTGACTGTCAGCAGGGAGTACCTGGGAGTCTGAAATGGACCTGGGGTATCGGATGTGTACCTGGGAGTGTCAGAGGTGTATCTGGGAGTGTCGGACGCTTGCCTGGGAGTGTCAGAGGTGTACCAGGGAATGGCAGTGGAGCACCAGGGAGTGTCAGTGGAGTGCCTGGGAGTGTCAGGGGTGGCCTGGGAGTGTCAGAGGTGTGCCTGGGAGTGTCAGAGGTGTATCTGGGAGTGTCGGACGTTTACCTGGGAGTGTCAGAGGTGTATCTGGGAGTGTCAGAGGTGTATCTGGGAGTGTCGGACGTTTACCTGGAGTGTCAGAGGTGTACCAGGGAGTGTCAGTGGGTACCTGAGTGTCAGAGTGTGCCTGGGGAGTGTCAGAGGTGTGCCTGGGGTGTCAGAGGTGTGCCAGGGAGTGTGAGGGTGTGGGAGTGTCAGGTGTGCCTGGGAGTGTCTGGGGTGTGCCTGGGAGTATCTGGGGTGTGCCTGGGGAGTGTCTGAGGTGTGCCTGGGGTGTCAGAGGTGTGCCTGGGGAGTGTCAGCGGTGTGCCTGGGAGTGTTAGGGGTGTATCAGGGGTGACAGAGGGTACCTGGGGTATCAGGGGGTGTACCTAGGAGTGTGTGAGAGTGTGCCTGGGAGTGTCTGGGGTGTACCTAGGAGTGTCTGGGGTGTGCCTGGGGTGTCAGGGGTGTACCAGGGGTGTCAGGTGTGCCTGGGGTGTCAGAGGGTGCACTTGGGGTGTCAGAGGTGCAGGTGTCTGAGGGTGTGCCTGGGGTGTCTGAGGTGTGCCTGGCAGTGTCTGGTGTGCCTGGCGTGTCTGAGGTGTGCCTGCCTGGCAGTTTCCTGGAGTGTGTCAGCCGGTGTGCCTGGGGTGTTGGGGTGTGTCAGGAGACAGGGGTACCTGGGAGTACCAGAGGTGTGCTGGGGTGTGAGGTGTGCCTGGGGTGTCTGGGGTTGTGCCTGGGGTGTGGGGGTTGTGCCTGGGGTGTGGGGGGTTGTGCCAGGGAGTGTCAGAGGTGTACCAGGGAGTGTCAGGGTGTTTGGGAACAGGAGTTGGGGAATGTCGGTGGAGTGCCAGGGTGTCAGAGGGTGTGCCTGGGCGTCAGGGGTGTGCCTGGGGTTCAGAGGTGTATCTGGGGGTGTCAGAGGTGCCTTGCAGTGTCTGGGGTGTGCCTGGGGAGTGTCTGGGGTGGCCTGGCAGTGTCTAAAGGTATGCCTGGCAGTGTCTGAGGTGTTCCTGGCAGTGTCAGCAGTGTGCACCTGGCAGTGTCTCAGGTGTGCCTGGCAGTGTCCAGCAGTGTGCACCTGGGGTGTCCAGCAGGTGTGCTGCCTGGGTGTTGGGGAGGTGTGTCAGGGTGACAGAGGGATACCTACATGGGGAGTGTCAGAGGGTGTGCCTGGGGTGTCAGGGGTGTGCCTGGGGAGTATCAGGTTTTACCTGGGGAGTCATCAGAGTTGGCACCTGGGGAGCCACCCCAGGGAATTGTGCCTGGGGAGTGTGAGAGGCAGCCTGCCTGGGTGTCGGATGTGTACCTGGGAGTGTCGGAGGTGTGCCTGGGAGTGTCAGAGGTGTACTTAGGGTGTCAGAGGGTGTGTGCCTGGGAGGTCAGCAGTGTACCTGGGAGTGTCTGACGTGTGCCTGGGAGTGTCAGAGGTGTGCCTGGGAGTGTCAGAGGTGCATTTGGGGTGTCAGAGGTGCACCTTGCGAGGTGTCTGAGGTGTTTATAGGGAGTGTCTGGTGTGCCTGGCAGTAACTGAGGTGTACCTGGCAGTGTCTCAGGTGTGCCTGGCAGTGTCAGCAGCAGTGTACCTGGAGTGTCTGCGACAGCACCTGGGAGTGTTGAAGGTGTATCAGGGGGTAACCAGAGAGGAACACCTGGGAGTGTCAGGGTGCCTGGGGTGTCAGAGGTGTTGCACAGAATTATCAAGGTTTACCTGGGGTGTGTCAGAGTTGCTGGGAGTGTCAGGAGGAGACAGCTTTCAAGACGTCAGGGGGCTCAACACCTGGGGCATCAGGGGCCTCTGCAGGAGCAGTGTTGGACGTGTTCCTGGAGCCATCGAAGAATTTTAAGAATGTAGAGGTGTACCTGAGGAGTGTCAGAGGGTGTATCTGCAGGTGTCGGACGTTTACCTGGGAGTGTCTAAGGTGTGCCTGGCAGTGTCTGGGGTGTGCCTGGCAGTGTCGGCGGTGGCACTGGTGTCAGCCGTTGTACTGCAAGTGTTAGGGGTGTGTCAGGGAGTGACAGAGAATACCTAGGCCCATCAGAGACATGCCTGGGAATTGTGGGGGTGCTGGGAGTATCAGGTTTTACCTGGGGGTGTCAGAGTTGTGCCTGGGAGTGTCAGAGGTGTGCCTGGGGAGCGTCAGGATGTGCCTGTAGTGTCAGAGGTGTACCTGGGGAGTTTCAGGGGTGTGCCACCTAAGGTGCTAGGGAGAGTGTACCTGGGAATGTCAGAGGTGTACCTGAGGTGTCAGAGGTGTATCTGCAGGAGTGTCCGGACGTTTACCTGGGAGTGTCAGAGACAACACTTTGGGAACCAGGTGCATGCCTGGTTGTGTCTGGGGTGTACCTGGTGGTATCTGGGGTGTATCTGGGAGTGTCTGGGGGTGTGCCTGGGGAGTGTCAGAAGGGGTGCTGGGGAGTGTCAGAGGTTTACCTGGGAGTGTCGGGGTGCACTGCAGGGTGTCAGTGGAGTGCCTGGGAGTGTCAGAGGTGTACCTGGGAGTGTCCCAGTGTGCATGGGTGTCAAAGGTGTACCTGGCAGTGTCAGCAGTGTACCTGGGAGTGTCAGAGGTTTGCTTGCAAGTGTCTGAGGTGTACCTGGTAGTGCTCTGGGGTGTGCACCTGGGGAGTGTCTGGGGGTGTACCTGGGGTGTCAGAGAGAGTGCCAGGGGAGTGTCACAGGTGCCTGGGAGTGTGGGGGTGTGGCTGCAGGTGCTGGGGGGTGTGCCTGGGGTGTCTGAGGTGTGCCTGGGGTGTCGGGGCAGGGGTGAAATAGACAGCACCTGGGGTCAGGGGTGCCAGGAGTGTCTAAAATTAAGCTGCCTGGGAGTGTCAGAGGTGGCTCCAGTGTCAGAGGAATGCCTGGGAGTCAGAGGTGTGCCTGGGAGTGTCAGAGGTGCCTAGAGGTATCGGAGGTTTTGCCTGGGGTATGGGGCCTGGGGAGTGTCGGAGTTGTGCCTGGAGTGTCGGAGGCGGACCTGGGGAGTGTCAGAGTGTACTGGGGTATCGGAGAGGTTTACCTGGTGTCAGAGTTACCTGGGGTGTCGGAGGCGGACCTGGGAGTGTCAGAGTGTACCTGAGAGGTGTGAGGTGTATCTGAGGGTGTGGACGTGTACCTGGGAGTGTCAGAGGTGTACCTGGGAGTGTCAGAGGTGTGCCCGGGGTGTCAGAGGTGTTCTGGGAGTGTCAGGTGTACCTGGGGTGTGGAGGTGTGCCTGGGAGTGTGAGAGTGTGCCTGGGGTGTCTGGGGTATGCTGGGGTGTCTGGGGTGTACCTGGGAGTGTCAGGGTGTGCCTGAGGTGTCAGGGTGTGTCTGGGGTGTCGGACGTTTACCTGGGGAGTGTCAGGGTGTGCCTGGGGTGTCAGGAGGTGTGCCTGGGGTGTGAGAAGTGTTGCAGAGTGTCAGGTGCTGGGAGTGTCAGAGGTGTACCTCATAGTGTCAGAGGTGTACCTGGGAGTGTCAGAGGTGTGCCTGGGGTGTCAGAGATGTGCCTGGGGAGTGTCAGAGAGTGGCATGGAGTGTCGGACGTGTGCCTGGGAGTGTCAGAGGTGGCACAGAATAGTGGAGTACCTGGGACTGTCAGAGGTGTGCAGGAGTGTCAGAGGTGTGCCTGGGGTCTGGTACTTAGGGAGTGTCAGAGGGTGTACCTGGGAGTGTCCAGGGTGTGCCTGGGGTGTCGAAGTTGTGCCTGCAGGTGTCAGGAGGCGGACCTGGTAGTGTCAGAGGTGTGCCTGGGAATAACAGAGGTGTGCCTGGGGTGTCAGAGGCGTGCCTGGGAATGTCAGAGGTATGCCAGGGTGTCAGTGAAGTGCCTGGGAGTCTCAAAGGGTGCCTGGGGAGTATCGGACGTGCCTGGAATATCGGAGGTATACCTGGAGTGTCAGAGGTGTGCCTGGGGTCTCAGAGGAGGTGAAACAGGGAGTGTCAGAGGAGTACCTGGGAGTGTCAGGGTGGACCTGGGGTATCAGAGTGTGCCGGGAGTTATCAGAGTGTGCCTGGGAGTGTCAGAGGTGTGCCTGGAGTGTCAGAGGTGTACCAGGGAGTGTCAGAGGTGTGCCTGGGAGTGTCGGGAGTGTGCCTGGGGAGTGTCTGGGGTGTGCCTGTCTGGGGTGTGCCTGGGGAGTGTCTGGGGAGGTGTGCCGGGGTGTCAGAGGTGTGCCTGGGGTGTCAGAGGTGTGCCTGGGGTGTCAGGGGTGTGCCAGGGGTGTCAGTGGAGTACCTGGGGATGTCAGAGGTGTGCCTGGGGTGTCGGAGGTGTACATGGGTTGCAAGGTGTGCCTGGCAGTGTCAGCAGTGTGCCTGGGAGTGTCAGAGGTGTGCCTGGGGTGTCTGGGGTGTGCCTGGGAGTGTCTGGGGTGTGCCTGGGGTGTCTGGTGTGCCTGGGGTGTCAGAGAAGTGCCAGGGAGTGTCACAGTGGTGCCTGGGGTGTGAGGGAGGTGTGGCTGGGGAGTGTGGGGAGGTGTGCCTGGGGTGTCTGGGGTGTGCCTGGGGTGTCAGGGGAGAACCAGGGATGAGAAAGAGGTGTGCCTGGGTGCAGAGGTGTGCAGGGAGTATCTAGGTGTGCCTGGAATGTCAGAGAATCCTAAGTGTCAGAGGTGTACCTGGGAGTGTCAGAGGTGCCTGGAGTATCGGAGGTTTACCTGGAGTGTCGGAGTTGTACCTGGGGTGTCAGGCGGACCTGGAAGTGTCAGGTGTGCCTGGGGTATCAGAGGTGTGCACGGGAGTGTCAGAGGTGTGCCTGGAATGTCAGAGGTATGCCAGGGGTGTCAGTGGTGCCCTGGGTGTCAGCGGTGTGCCTGGGGAGTGTGCAGGGTGTGCCTGGGGTGTCAGAGGTGTGCCTGTGAGTGTCAGAGGAGCACTTGGGGAGTGTCAGAGGGTGCACCTTGGGTGACTGGGGTGTGCCTGGCAGTGTCTGGGGTGTGCCTGGCGGTGTCTGAGGTGTGCCTGGCAGTGTCAGCGGTGTGCCTGGGGTGTCAGCGGTGTGCCTCGGAGTGTTAGACGTGTATCAGGGTGACAGAGGAGTACGTCAGAGTGTCAGAGGTGTGCCTGGGAGTGTGAGAGTGTGCCTGGGTGTCTGGGGTGTGCCTGGGGTGTCAGGAGGTGTGCCTGGGGTATCGGAGGTGTGCCTGGGGTGTCACAGGTGTGCCTGGGGAATATCGGAGGTGTGCCTGGGGAGTGTCGGCGTGCCTGGGGTGTCAGAGGTGTGCCTGGGAGTGTCAGAGATGTGCCTGGGAGTGTCAGAGGTGTGTCTGGGAGTGTCGGACGGTTGCCTGGGAGTGTCAGGGTGTGCCTGGGAGTGTCGGAGGTGTGCCTGGTTGTGTCTGGGGTGTGCCTGGGGTATCTGGGGTGTGTCTGGGGAGTGTCTGGGGTGTGCCTGGGGAGTGTCAGAGGTGTGCCGGGGTGTCAGAGGTGTGCCTGGGGTGTCAGGGGTGTGCCAGGAGTGTCAGTGGAGTGCCTGGGAGTGTGAGGTGTGCCTTGGGTGTCTGGGAGGTGTACATGGAGTGTCAAGGTGTGCCTGGCAGTGTCAGCGGTGTGCCGAGTGTCAGAGGTGTGCCTGGGGAGTGCAGGTGTGCCTGGTGGTGTCTGAGGTGTGCCTGGGGAGTGTCTGGGGTGCTGGGGTGTCAGAGAAGTGCCAGGGTGTCAGGAGTGCCTGGGGTGTGAGAGGGTGTGGCTGCAGGTGTGAGGAGGTGTCCCTGGAGTGTCAGGGGTGTGTCCTGGGGTGTCAGTGGAGTCCTGTGGTCTCAAGGGTGTACCTGGGGTATCAGGGTGTACCTTGGAATGGAGGTGCCTGGGAGTGTCAGCGGTGCACCTGGGGAGTGCAGGGTGTATCAGGGTGACAGGGATGCCTGGGAGTGTCAGTGTGCAGGGAGTGTCAGAGGTGTGCCTGGGGTGTCAGGGTGTGCCTGGGGTGTCAGAGGTGTGCCTGGGGAATTTCAAGGTGTGCCTGGGAGTGTCAGAGGTGTGCCTGGGGTGTGAGAGGTGTGCCTAGGAGTATCGGAGGTTTGCCTGGGGTGTCGGAGGTGTGCCTGGGAGTGTCGGAGGTGTAACTAGGAGTGTGAGAAGTGTAACTGGGAGTGTCAGAGGTGTGTCCTGGGAGTGTCGGAGGTGTACCAGTGTGAAATGTTCCTGGGAGGAGGGGGACCTGGGAGTGTCAGAGGTGTACCTCGGAGTGTCAGAGGTGTGCCTGGAGTGTCAGAGGTGTACCTGGGGTGTCAGAGATGTGCCTGGGAGTGTCAGGGATGTGTCTGGGAGTGTCGGACGTGTGCCTGGGGTGTCAGAGGTGTACCTGGAATGTCAGTGGGTACCTGGGACTGTCAGAAGTGTGCCTGGGGAGTGTCAGGAGGTGTACCTGGGGTGTCAAAGGTGTGCCTGGGGTGTCAGAGGTGTGCCTGGGAGTGTCAGAGGTGTGCCTGGGAGTGTCAGAGGTGTGCCTGGGGTGTCCAGGGTGTGCCTGGGGAGTGTCGAAGTTGTGCCTGCGGTGTCAGGAGCGGACCTGGTGGTGTCAGAGGTGTGCCTGGGAATAACAGAGGTGTGCCTGGAGTGTCAGAGGCGTGCCTAGGAATGTCAGGGAGGTATGCCAGGGAGTGTCAGTGAAGTACCTGGGAGTCTCAAAGGTGTGCCTGGGGTGTCGGAGGTGTGCCTGGGAATATCGGATGTATGCCTGGGAGTGTCAGAGGTGTGCCTGGGAGTCTCAGAGGTGAAACAGGGAGTGTCAGAGAGTGCCTGGGAGTGTCAGAGGTGTGCCTGGGAGTATCAGAGGTGTACCTGGGAGTATCGGAAGTGTGCCTGGGGTGTCAGAGGTGTGCCTGGGGTGTCAGAGGTGTGCAGGGGAGTGTCAGAGGTGTGCCTGGGAGTGTCAGGAGGTGTGCCTGGGAGTGTCTGGGGTGTGCCTGGGGAGTGTCTGGGGTGTGCCTGGGGTGTCTGAGGTGTGCCTGAGTGTCAGAGGTGTACCTGGGGTGTCAGAGGTGCCAGGGGTGTCAGAGGTGTGCCTGGGACAGAGGTGTGACAGGGGTGTCAGAGGTGTGCCTGGGGAGTGTCAGGGTGTGCCTGGGAGTGTCAGAGGGGTGTGCCTGGCAGTGTCTGGAGTGTGTGCCTGGCAGGTGTCAGCGGTGTGCCTGGGAGTGTCAGCGGTGTGCCTGGGGAGTGTTGGGGGTGTCAGGGGAGTGACAGAGGTGTGCCTGGGAGTGTCAGAGGTGTGCCTGGGGTGTCAGGGTGTGCCTGGAGAATCAGGAGGTGTTACCTGGGAATTGAGGTGTGCCTGGGAGTGTCAGGAGGTGTGCCTGGGTGTGAGAAGTGTGCCTGGGGAGTGTCGGAGTGTGTGCCTGGGGTGTCGGAGGTGTGCCTGGGGTGTCAGAGGTGTACCTGGGAGTGTCAGAGGTGTGCCTGGGAGGGGCCAGCGGTGTGCCTGGGATGTCTGAGGTGTGCCTGGGGTGTCAGAGGTGTGCCTGGGAGTGTCAGAGGTTGCATGGGGAGTGTCAGGGGTGCACCTGGAGTGTCTGAGGTGTGCCTGGGAGTGTCTGGGGTGTGCCTGGCGGTGTCTGGGGTGTGCCTGGTGTCTGAGGTGTGCCTGGCAGTGTCAGCGGTGGCCTCGGGTGTCAGCAGTGTGCAAGTGTTAGAGTGTGCAGCAGGGAGTGACAGAGGAATGCCTGGGGTGTCAGGGGTGTGCACCGGAGTGTCAGAGGTGTACCTGGGGTATCGGAGGTTTACCTGGAGTGTCAGAGTTGTGCCTGGGAGTGTCAGAGGTGTGCCTGGGAGTGTCAGAGATGTGCCTGGGACGTGAGGGTGTATATGGGTGTGGACGTGTTCCTGGGAGTGTCAGAGGTGTACCAGGGAATGTCAGTGGAGTACCTGTGAGTGTCAGAGGTGTGCCTGGGAGTTTCAGGGTGTGCCTGGGGAGTCTCAGTGTGCCTGGGAATGTCAGAGGTGTGCCTGAGAGTGTCAGAGGTGTGCAGGTGTCGGAGGTGCACTTGCGAGTGTGAGGTGTGCACCAGGTTTCTGGGTGTGCAGGTGTCAGGCTGTGCAAGTGTCAGAGGTGTGCCTGGGAGTGTCAGAGGTGTGCCTGGGAGATTTCAGAGGTGTGCCTGGGTGTCAGAGATGTGCCTGAGGTGTCACAGGGTGCCTGGGGAGTGTCAGAGGTGTGCTTGGGGAGTGTGAGGGTGTGCCTGGGGTATCGGGTTGCCTGGGAGTGTCGGAGTTGTACCTGGGAGTGTCGGGTGTAACTAGGGGTGTGAGAAGTGTAACTGGGAGTGTCAGAGGTGTGCCAGGGAGTGTCGGAGGTGTGCCTGGGAGTGTGAGAAGTGTTCCCAGGGGTGTCAGGTGTGCCTGGGAGTGTCAGAGGTGTGCCTCAGGTGTCAGAGGTGTGCACCTGGGGTGTCAGGGTGTGCCTGGGGTGTCAGAGATGTACCTGGGGGTGTGTCAGAGATGTGTATCTGGGAGTGTCGGAGTGTGCCTGGGTGTCAGGGTGTGCTCAGGAATGTCAGTGGAGTGCCTGGGACTGTCAGGGTGTGCCTGGGAGTGTCAGAGGTGTGCCTGGGGTGTCAAGGTGTGCCTGGGGAGTGTCAGAGTGTGCCTGGGGAGTGTCAGAGGTGTGCCTGAGTGTCAGAGGTGTGCCTGGGAGTGTCGAGGTGTGCCTGGGAGTGTCGAAGTTGTACCTGCGAGTGTCAGGCGGACCTGGGAGTGTCAGAGGTGTGCCTGGGAATAACAGAGGTGTGCCTGGGGTGTCAGAGGCGTGCCTGGGGAATGTCAGAGGTATGCCAGGGAGTGTCAGTGAGTACTGAGTCTCAAGGGGTGCCTGGGGGTATCAGGTGTGCACCGAGGATATCGGGAGGTATGCCTGGGGTGTCAGAGGTGTGCCTGGGGTCTCAGAGGTGAGGCAGGGTGTCAGAGGGTGCCTGGGTGTCAGGAGGTGTACCTGGGGAGTGTCAGAGGTGTGCCTGAGTTGTCGGATGTGTGCCTGGGGTGTCAGAGGTGTGCAGAGTGTCAGGGGTGTGCCTGGGAGTGTCAGAGGTGTGCCTGGGGAGTGTCAGAGGTGTGCCTGGGGTGTCGGAGGTGCACTTGCGAGTGTCAGATGTGCCTGGGAGTGTCTGGGGTGTGCAGGGTGTCTCAGGGTGTGCCTGGGGTGTCAGAGGTGTGCCTGGGGAGTGTCAGGGTGTGCCTGGGATGTCAGAGGTGTGCCTGGGGTGTCAGAGATGTGCCTGAGAGTGTCAGAGGGGTGCCTGGGGAGTGTCGAGGTGTGCCTGGGGAGTGTGAGAGGTGTGCCTGGGAGTGTCAGGAGGTGTACCTGGGGAGTGTCGGAGTTGTACCTGGGAGTGTCAGGAGGTGTACCTAGGGAGTGTGAGAGGTGTATCTGGGGATTATCAGGAGTGTGCCTGGGATTGTCGGAGGTGTACCTGGGTGTGAGAATGTTCCTGGGAGTGTCGGAGGTGTGCCTGGGGAGTGTCAGAGGTGTGCCTCAGGTGTCAGAGGTGTTCCTGGGGTGTCAGAGGTTTCAGGGTGTCTGGGGGATCAGATCGAGGTGTGTCAAGTGTCAGAGTGTGCAAGTGTCACAGTGCAGATATCAGGTGTGCCTGGGGTGTCTGAGGTGTGCCGGTGTCAGAGGTGTGCCTGGGGTGTGGGGGTGTGCCTGGGGTGTCAGGGGTGTGCACCTGGGGGTGTCAGGGTGTGCCTGGGAGTGTCGGAGGTGGCGCAGGGTGTCACAGGTGTGCCTGGGAATGTCGGAGGTGTGCCAGTGTCAGAGGTGTGCAGGAGTGTCAAGATGTGCCTGGGAGTGTCAGAGGTGTATCTGGGGTGTCGGAGGTTGCCTGGGGGTGTCAGAGGTGTGCCTGGGGTGTCGGAGGTGTGCCTGGGGAGTGTCTGGGGTGTGCCTGGGGTGTCTGGGGTGTACCTGGGGAATGTCTGGTGTGCCTGGGGTGTCAGGGGTGTGCCTGGGGTGTCAGAGGGTGTGCAGCAGGTGTCAGGGGTGTGCCTGGGGTGTGTCGGGTGTGCCTGGGGTGTCAGAGGTGTGCCTGGGGTGTCAGAGGTGTGCCTGGGAATATCAGGTTGCCTGGGATTGTCGGAGTTGTGCCTGGGGTGTCGGAGGCGGTTGCAGGAGTGTCAGAGGGTGTGCCTGGGGAGTGTCAGAGGTGTGCCTGGAGTGTCAGGGTGTGCCTGATGTCAGAGATATGCCAGGGATTGTCAGTGGGGTGCCTGGGGTGTCGCAGTGTGCCTGGGAGTGTGTCTGAGGTGTGCCTGGGTGTCAGAGGTGTGTGGGAGTGTCAGAGGTGCGCAGGTGTCAGAGGTGCACCTTGGGTGACTGGTGTGCATCGGTGTCTGAGGTGCCTGGCAGTGTCAGCGTGTACTGGGCGTGTCAGCGGTGTACCTCAGGTGTGGGCGTGTATCAGGGGTGACAGAGATGCGTGGGAGTGTCAGAGGTGTACCGGGTGTGAGAAGTGTGCCTGGGAGTGTCTGGGGTGTGCCTGGGGTGTCTGAGGTGTGCCTGGGGTGTCAGGGTGTGCCTGGGGAGTGTCAGAGGTGTGCCTGGGAGTGTCAGGGTGTGACCTGGGGTGTCGGAAGTTTACCTGGGAGTGTCAGGAGGTGTGCCAGGATGTCAGTGGAGTCCGGAGTGTCAGGGTGCTGGCAAGTGTCAGAGGTGTACCTGGGGGTGTCGAGTACCTGGTGAGTGTCAGGGTGTGCCTGGGGTGTCGCTGGTGTGCTGGGGGTGTCTAGGTGTGCCTGGGTGTCTGGGGTGTGCCTAGGGTGTTTGAGTGTGCCTGGGAGTGTCTGGGGTGTGCCTGGTGTCAGCGGTGTGCCTGGGAGTGTGGGGTGTATCAGGGGAGTGACAGAGGGTATCTAGGAGTATCAGAGGTGTACCTAGGGTGTGATATGATAAGTGTACCTGGGGAGTGTCTGGGGTGTGCCTGGGAGTTGTGAGATGTGTTCCTGGGAGTGTCGGAGGTGTGCCTGGGGTGTCAGAGAGTGTGCCTGGGAGTGTCGGACGGGTGTACCTGGGGTGTCAGGGGTGTGCCTGGATGTCAGTGTGCCTGGGAATGTCAGGGTGTGCCTGGGAGTGTCTGAGGTGTGTACCTGGGGAGTGTCAGAGTTGCCCTGAGTATCGGAGGTGTGCCTGGGAGTGTCAGAGGTGTGCAACAATATCAGGTGTGCCTAGTGTCTCAGGATGTGCCTGGGAGTGTCAAGGTGTACCTGGGAGTGTCAGAGGTGTGCCTGGAGGTGTCAGGGGTGTGCCTGGGGGTGTCAGGGGTGTGCCTGGAAGTGTCGGAGGTGTGCCTGGGGTGTCAGCAGGTGTGCCTGGGGATGTCGAGGAGGTGTGCCTGGGGAGTGTCGAAGGGTGTGTGCAGGGAGTGTCAGAGGTGTGCCTGGGAGTGTCAGAGGGTGTACCTGGGAGTGTCGGACGTGTGCCTGGGAGTGTCAGAGGGTGTGCCTGGGAGTGTCGGAGGTGTGCCTGGGGTGTCAGAGGTGTGCCTGGGGTGTCAGGGGGTGTATCTGGGAATGTCTGAGGTGTGCCTGGGGTGTCAGAGGTGTGCCTGGGGAGTGTCAGAGGTGTACCTGGGGTATCGGAGGTTTGCAAGTGTCAGGGGTGTGCCTGGGAGTGTCAGAGGTGTACCTGGGGAGTGTCAGAGATGTGCCTGGGAGTGTCAGAGGTGTATATGGGAGTGTCGGAGGTGTTCTGGGAGTTCAGAGGGTGTGCCTGGGAATGTCAGTGGAGTACCTGTGAGTGTCAGAGGTGTGCCTGGGAGTTTCAGAGGTGTGCCTGGGAGTGTCAGAGGTGTGCCTGGAATGTCAGAGGTGTGCCTGGTGTCAGAGGTGTGCCTGGGAGTGTCGGAGGTGCACTTGCGGTGTGAAAGTGTGCCTGGGGTTTCAGGGTGTGCCTGGGGTGTCAGGGTGTGCCTGGGGTGTCAGAGGGGTGCCTGGGGTGTCAGAGGTGTGCCTGGGGTTTCAGAGGTGCCTGGGGATTGTCAGAGATGTGCCTGGGAGTGTCACAGGGTGCCTGGGGAGTGTCAGAGGTGTGCTTGGGAGTGTCAGAGTGTACCTGGGGTGTCGGAGGTTTACCTGGGGTGTCAGGTTGTACCTGGGGTGTGTCGGAGGTGTACCTAGGAGTGTGAGAAGTGTACCTGGGAGTGTCAGAGGTGTACTGGAAGTGTCAGGTGTACCTGGGGAGTGTGAAGTGTTCTGGGAGTGTCAGGAGGTGTACCTGGGAGTGTCAGAGGTGTGCCTGAGGTGTCAGAGGTGTGCCTGGAGTGTCAGAGGTGTTACTGGGGTGTCAGAGATGTGCCTGGGTGTCAGAGATGTGTCTGGGAGTGTCAGGTGTGCAGGTGTCAGGTGTACAGGATGTCAGTGGGTACCTGGGAGTGTCAGAGGTGTGCCTGGGAGTGTCAGAGGTGTGCCTGGGAGTGTCAAGGTGTGCCTGGGGTGTCAGAGGTGTGCCTGGGGAGTGTCAGAGGTATGCCTGGGATGTCAGAGGTGTGCCTGGGTGTCCAGGGGTGTGCCTGGGAGTGTCGGAGTTGTGCCTGGGAGTGTCGGGAGGTGGACCTGGGGATTGTCAGAGGTGTGCCTGGGGAATGAGGTGTGCCTGGGGTGTCAGAGGTGTGCCTGGGGAATGTCAGGTGTGCCGGGAATTGTCAGTGAGCCTGGAAGTCTCAAGGTACGTGTCGAGGTGTGCCTGGGAGTGTCAGGAGTGTACCTGGAGTGTCAAGGTGTGCCTAGTGTCAGAGGTGTACCTGGGAGTGTCAGAGGTGTACCTGGAGTGTCAGAGGTGTGCCTGGGGAGTGTCAGAGTGTGCCTGGGAATTGTCAGAGGTGTGCCTGGGGTGTCAGGGTGTGCCTGGGAGTGTCAGAGGTGTGACCTGGGGAGTGTCTCAGGTGTGCCTGGAGTGTCAGAGGTGTGCCTGGAAGTGTCAGAGGTGCACTTGGGAGTGTCAGAAAGTGCCTGGGAGTGTCTGAGGTGTGCCTGGGAGTGTCTGAGGTGTACCTGGGAGTGTCAGGTGTGCCTGGGAGTGTCTGAGGTGTACCAGGCAGTGTCAGCTGTGTGCCTGGGAGGTGTCAGAGGTGCACCTGGGATTAGAGGTGTATCAGGGGTGACAGAGGTGCCCAGGGTGTCAGAGGTGTGCCTGGGGTGTCAGAGTGTGCCTGGGGTGTCAGGGTGTACCTGGGAGTGTCTGAGGTGTACCTGGGGTGTTGGACGTGTACCTGGGAGTGTCAGAGGTGTGCCTGGGGTGTCGGAGGTGTACCTGGGACTGTCAGGGGTGTACCAGGGTGTCAGTGGAGTACCTGGAGTGTCAGTGTACCTGGGGTGTCGGAGATGTACATGGGTGACAGAGGTGTACCTGGCAGTGTCAGAGGTGTACCTGGGGTGTGAGAGGTGTACCTGGGAGTGTGAGAGGTGTGCCTGGGAGTGTCTGAGGTGTGCCTGGGAGTGTCAGGGTGTGCCTGGGAGTGTCTAGGGGTGTGCCTGGGGTGTCTGAGGGGTGTGCCTGGGGTGTCAGGGAGAACCAGGGTGAAGAGGTGTGCCTGGGGGTGTCAGAGGTGTGCCAGGGTTGTGTCTGGGGTGTGCCTGGGGTGTCAGAGATGTACCAGGGGGTGTCAGAGGAATACTAGGAGTGTCAGAGGTGTACCTGGGAGTGTCAGAGGTGTAACTAGGAGTATCAGGAGGTTTACCTGGGAGTGTCAGAGTTGTACCTGGGAGTGTCGGAGGTGTACCTGGGAGTGTGAGAAGTGTGCATGGGGTGTCGGAGGTGTACCTGGGAGTGTCAGAGGTGTACTTGGGAGTGTCAGAGGTGTGCCTGGGAGTGTCAGCGGTGTACCTGGGGAGTGTCTGAGGTTACCTGGGAGTGTCAGAGTTGTGCCTGGGAGTGTCAGGGTGCACTTGGAAGTGTCAGAGGTGCCTTGGGTGTCTGAGGTGTACCTGGGAGTGTCTGAGGTGTACCTGGCAGTGTCTGGGGTGTGCCTGGGCAGTGTCTGAGGTGTGCCTGGGAGTGTCAGGAGAAAAGGGAGTGAAAGAGGTGTACCTGGGAGTGTCAGAGGTGTGCCAGGGTGTCTGAGGTGTACCTGGGGTGTCAGATTGTACCAGGGGTGTCAGAGGAATACCTAGGAGTGTCAGAGGTGCCTGGGAGTGTCAGGGTGTAACTAGGAGTATCGGAGGTTTACCTGGGTGTCAGAGTTGTACCTGGGAGTGTCGGAGGTGTACCTGGCAGTGTGTGAGGGTGTGCCTGGGGAGTGTCGGAGGTGTGCCTGGGTGTCGGGTGTGCCTGGGAGTGTCAGGAGGTGCCTTGGGTGACTGAGGGTGTACCTGGTCTGAGGTGTGCCTGGCAGTGTCTGAGGTGTACCTGGCAGTGTCTGAGGTGTACCTGGCAGTGTCAGCGGTGTACCTGGGGTGTCAGCAGTGTGCCTGGGAGTGTTGGACGTGTATCAGGGGAGTGACAGAGGGTACCTAAGTGTCAGAGGTGTGCCTAGTGTCAGGGGTGTACCAGGAATGTCAGTGGAGTGCTGGGAATGTCAGAGGTGTACCTGGGATTGACAGAGGTGTACCTGGGAGTGTCAGAGGTGTGCCTGGGAGTGTCAGGAGGTGTGCCTGAGAGTGTCGGAGGTGTACCTGGGAGTGTAAGAAGTGTACCTGGGGTGACGGAGGTGGCTGGGGTGTCGAGGTGTACCTGGGAGTGTCGAGGTGTGCCTGGGAGTGTCAGAGGTGTACCTGGGGTATCAGAGGTGTGCCTGGGGAGTGTCTCAGGTGTGCCTGGGAGTGTCAGAGGTGTGCCGCAGGGTGTCAGAGGTACTTGGGGTGTCAGAGAAGTGCCTTGGGTGTCTGAGGTGTGCCTGGGGAGTGTCTGGTGTGCCTGGGCGGTGTCTGAGGTGTGCCTGGATGTCTGAGGGTGTCCAGGCAGTGTCAGCGTACCTGGGAGTATCAGCGGTGCACCTGGTAGTGTTAGAGGTGTATCAGGGAGTGACAGAGGGAGTGCCAGGAGTGTCAGAGGTGTGCCTGGGGTGTCAGAAGTGTACCTGGGGTGTGTCAGAGATGTACTTGGCAGTGTCTGAGGAGGTGTATCTGGGAGTGTTGGACGTGTGCCTGGGGTGTTTGAGGTGTGCCTGGGGTGTCAGGGTTGTACCAGGGAGTGTCAGTGGGGTGGGAGTGCCAGAGTGTGCCTGGGGTGTCGGAGGTGTACCTGGGAGTGTCGGAGGTGTACCTGGGAGTGTCAGAGGTGTGCCTAGGGTGTCAGATGTGTACCTGGGAGTGTCAGCGGTGTGCCTGGAGTGTCAGGGTTGTACCAGGGAGTGTCAGTGGAGTACCTGGGAGTGCAGAGGTGTACCTGGGAGTGTCAGATGTGTACCTGGGAGTGTCAGAGAAGTACCAGGGAGTGTCACAGGGTACCTGGGGTGTGAGAGTTGTACCTGGGAGTGTGGGGGTGTACCTGGGACTGTCAGGGCACTTGGGAGTGTCGGAGGTGTGCAGTGGAGTGTCAGGGGTGTACCTGGGAGTGTCAGAGGTGTACCAGGGGAGTGTCAGCAGTGTGCCTGGGAGTGTCTGAGGTGTGCCTGGGGTGTTTGATGTGTATCTGGGAGTGTCTGGGGTGTGCCTGGGAGTGTCTGAGGTGTGCTGGGAGTGTCAGAGGCGTACCTGGGGAGTGTCTAGAGGTGTACCTCAGGTGTCAGAGGTGTACCTAGGAGTGTCAGAGGTGTGCCTGGGAGGTGTCAGGGGTGTGCCTGGGGTGTCACAGGAGTGCCTGGGGTGTCTGAGGTGTGCCTGGCAGTGTCTGAGGTGTACCTGGCAGTGTCAGAGATGTGCCTGGGGTGTCTGAGGGTGTATCTGGGGTGTTGGACGTGTGCCTGGGAGTGTCTGAGGTGTGCCTGGGAATGTCAGGTGTGCCTGGGACTGTCAGGGGTGTACCAGGGAGTGTCAGTGGTGTGCCTGGGAGTGTGAAGGTGTGCCTGGGAGTGTGAGGGGGTGTACCTGGGGTGTCAGAGGTGTGCCTGGGAGTGTCAGAGGTGTGCAGGAGTGTCTGAGGTGTGCCTGGGAGTGTCTGAGGTGTACCTGGGAGTGTCAGGGAGAACCAGGGAGTGAGGTGTACCTGGGGTGTCAGGGTGTGCAGGGTGTTTCTGAGGTGTACCTGGGGAGTGTCAGAGATGTACCAGGGAGTGTCAGAGGAATATCTAGGGTGTCAGAGGTGTGCCTGGGAGTGTCAGAGGGTGTAACTGGGAGTATCGGAGGTTTCCTGGGAGTGTCGGGTTGTGCCTGGGGTGTCGGAGGTGTGCCTGGGGTGAAGTGTGCCTGGGGTGTCGGAGGTGTACCTGGGGTGTCGGAGGTGTGCCTGGGTGTCAGAGGTGTGCTTGGGAGTGTTAGGAGGTGTACCTGGGGTGTCAGCGGTGTACCTGGGAATGTCTGAGGTTTACATGGGAGTGTCAGAGGTGTGCCTGGGAGTGTCAGAGGTGCACTTGAAATGTCAGAGGTGCACCTTGGAGTGTCTGAGGTGTACCTGGCAGTGTCTGAGGTGTACTGGCAGTGGCTGAGGTGTACCTGGCAGTGTCAGGGGTGTACCTGGGAGTGTCAGCGGTGTGCCTGGGAGTGTTAGAGGTGTATCAGGGGTGACAGAGGGAGTACCGGGGGTGTCAGAGGTGTACCTGGGGTGTCAGAGGTGTATCTGGGAGTGTTGGACGTGTTCCTGGGAGTGTCAGAGGTGTGCCTGGGGTGTCAGAGATGTACCTGGGGTGTCAGAGTGTCTGGGGTGTTGGACGTGTTCTGGGGTGTCAGAGGTGTACCAGGAATGTCAGTGGAGTACCTGGGAGTGTCAGAGGGTGTCCTGGGAGTTTGAGAGTGTACCTGGGAGGTCAGAGGGTGTACAGGAGTGTCAGAGGTGTGCCTGGGGTGTCAGAGGGGTGTGCCTGGGAGTGTCGGAGGTGTACTTGCGAGGTGTGAAGTGTACCTGGAGTGTCTGGGATGTACCTGGGAGTGTCTGGGGTGTGGGGTGTCAGTGGGTACCTAGGGTGTCAGGGGTGTACCAGGGAGTGTCAGTGGGTACCTGGGGAGTGTCAGGGGTGTACCTGGGAGTGACAGAGTAGACCTGGGAGTGTCAGAGGTGTGCCTGGGGAGGTCAGAGGTGTACCTGGGGTGTCGGAGGTGTACCTGGGAATGTAGAAGTGTACCTGGGAGTGTCAGGGGTGTGGCTGGGGGTGTCAGGGTGTCCTGGGAGTGTCAGAGGTGTGCTAGTGTCAGAGTTGTACAAGTGTCAGATTGTGCCTGGGAGTGTCAGAGGTACTTGGGAGTGTCAGGAGTGCACCTTGGAGTGTCTGAGGTGTACCTGGGAGTGTCGGGTGTGCGAGTGTGAGAGTGTGCCTGGGGTGTCAGGATGTGCCTGGGGTGTCTGGTTTGTACCTGGGGTGTCAGTGGGTACCTAGGTGTCAGGGGTGTACCAGGGGTGTCAGTGGAGTACCTGGGAGTGTCAGAGTGTGCCTGGAGTGTCAGAGGTGTACCTGGGAGTGTCAGAGGTGTGCCTGGGGGTGTCAGAGGTGTGCCTGGGGTGTCAGGAGGTGTACCTGGGGGTGGGGGTGTACCTGGGGAGTGTCGGAGGTGTGCCTGGGAGTGTCGGAGGTGTACCTAGTGTCAGAGGTGTGGGAGTGTGAAGTGTGCCTGGGGTGTCAGAGGTGTGGCAGGGTGTCAGAGGTGCACCAGGGGAGTGTCAGAGGTGTACCTGGACGTCTCAGAGGTGAACCAGGGAGTGTCAGAGGAGTACCTGGGAGTGTCAGAGGTGTACCTGGGAGTATCAGAGGTGTACCTGGTAGTGTCAGAGGTGTACCTGGGAGTGTCAGAGGTGTACCTGGGAGTGTCAGAGATGTACCTGGGAGTGTCAGAGGTGTATCTGGGAGTGTCGGACGTGTACATGGGAGTGTCAGAAGTGTACCAGGGAATGTCAGTGGAGTACCTGGGATTGTCAGAGGTGTACCTAACAGTGTCAGAGGAGTACCTGGGAGTGTCAGAGCAGTACCACGGAGTGTCAGAGGAGTACCTAGTAGTGTCAGAGGTGTACCAGGGAGTGTCAGAGGAGTACCTAGGGGTATCAGAGGTGTACCTGGGAGTGTCAGAGGTGTACCTAGGAGTATCGGAGGTTTACCTGGACGTGTCAGAGTTGTACCTGGGAGTGTCGGAGGCGGGACCTGGGAGTGTCAGAGGTGTACCTGGGAGTATCAGAGGTGTACCTGGGAGTGTCAGAGGAGTACCTGGGAATGTCAGAGGTATACCAGGGAGTGTCATTGAAGTACCTGGGAGTCTCAAAGGTGTACCTGGGAGTATCGGAGGTGTGCCTGGGAATATCGGAGGTGTACCTGGGAATATCGGAAGTGCACCAGGGAGTGTCAGAGGTGTACCTGGGAGTCCCAGAGGTGAACCAAAGAGTGACAGAGGAGTACCTGGGAGTGTCAGAGGTATACCTGGGAGAATCGGAGGTTTACCTGGGAGTGTCAGAGGTCTAACTGGGAGTATCAGAGGTGTACCTGGGAGTGTCAGAGGTGTACCAGGGAGTGTCAGGGGTGTAACTGGGAGTGTCAGCGGTGTAACTGGGAATGTCAGAGGTACCAGGAGCGTCAGTCGAGTACCCAGTCTCAAAGGTGTACCTGGAGTATCAGAGTTGTACCGGGAATATCGGTGTACCTGGGAAAACTGGAGGTGTACCTGGGAATGTCAGGAGGTGTACCTGGGAGTGTCGGAGGTGTACCTGGGCATGTCAGAGATGTACCTGGGAGTGTCAGAGGTGCACCCTGGGTGACTGAGGTGTACCTGGGAGTGTCTGAGGGTGTACCTGGCAGTGTCTGAGGTGTACCTGGCAGTGTCTGAGGTGTACCTGGGAGTGTCTGAGTGTGCCTGGGAGTGTCAGCGGTGTGCCTGGGAGTGTCAGCGGTACTTGGGTGTTAAGGGTGTATCAGGGAGTGACAGAGGGTACCTGGGGAGTGTCAGGTGTGCCGGTGTCAGAGGTGTACCTGGGGTGTCAGAGATGTGCCTGGGAGTGTCTGGGAGGTGTACCTGGGGTGGTGGCGGTGTGCCTGGGAGTGTCAGAGGTGTGCCTGGGGTGTCGGAGGTGTGCCTGGGACTGTGGGGTGTAACAGGGAGTGTCAGTGGGTACCCTGGGTGTCAGAGGTGTACCTGGGGTGTCGGAGGTGTATGGGTGTCAGAGGTGTACCTGGCAGTGTCAAGGTGTACCTGGGAGTGTCAGGGTGTGTGTCTAAGGTGTACCGGAAGTGTCTGAGGTGTAGCTGGGAGTGTCACAGAGGTGTACCTGGGAGTGTCAGAGAAGTACAGTGTCAGGTGTGCCTGGGTGTCGGAGTGTGCCTGGGACTGTCAGGGGTGTGCCAGGGGTGTCAGTGGGTACCTGGGAGTGTCAGGGTGTGCCTGGGAGTGTCAGGTGTGCCTGGGGTGTCAGGTGTGCCTGGGAGTGTCAGCGGTGTACCTGGGAGTGTCAGAGGTGCCTTGGAGGCTGAGTGTGCAGGGTGTCTGGGGTGTGCCTGGCGGTGTCTGAGGTGTACCTGGCAGTGTCTGAGGTGTGCCTGGCAGTGTCAGCGGTGTGCCTGGGAGTGTCAGCGGTGTACCTGGGAGTGTTAGAGGTGTATCAGGGAGTGACAGAGGTACCTGGGAGTGTCAGGGGTACAGAGTGTCAGGAGGTGTGCCAGGGAATGTCAGTGGAGTACCTGGGAATGTCAGAGGTGTACCTGGGGTGTCAGAGGTGTGCCTGGGAGTGTCAGAGGTGTGCCAGGGGGTGTCAGAGATGTGCCTGGGAGTGTCAGGAGTGTACCTGGGAGTGTCGGAGGTGTGCCTGGGGTGTAGAAGTGCCTGGGAGTGTCGGAGGGTGTAGCTGGGGTGTCGGAGGTGTACCTGGGTGTATCGGGAGGTGGACCTGGGAGTGTCAGAGGGTGTACCAAGGATTATCAGAGGTGTACCTGGGAGGTGTCAGAGGTACTGGGAGTGTCAGAGGGGTATACCAGGGAGTGTCATTGAAGTACCTGGGAGTCTCAAGGTGTACCTGGGGTATCGAGGTGTGCCTGGGAATATCGGAGGTGTACCTGGGAATATCGGAGGTGCACCAGGGAGTGTCAGAGAGGTGTGCCTGGGGTCTCAGAGGTGAACCAAGAGTGTCAGAGTGCCTGGGAATGTCAGAGGTGTACCTGGGAGTATCGGAGGTTTACCTAGTGTCAGAGGTCTAACTGGGAGTATCAGAGGTGTGCCTGGGGTGTCAGAGGGTATACCAGGGAGTGTCAGGGGTGTACCTGGGAGTGTCAGAGGTGTAACTGGGAATGTCAGAGGGTGTACCAGGAGTGTCAGTGGAGTGCCTCAGGTCTCAAAGGTGCACCTGGGAGTATCAGAGGTGTACCAGGGAGTGTCAGGGGGTGTAACTGGGAGTGTCAGAGGTGTAACTGGGAATGTCAGAGGTGTACCAGGAGTGTCAGTGGAGGTACTCAGGTCTCAGGGTGTACCTGGGAGTATCGGAGGTGTACCTGGGAGTGTCGGAGGTGTGCCTGGGGTGTCACAGGGGTACTGGGGTGTCAGAGGTGTACTGGAGTGTCAGAGGTGTACCTGGGCATGTCAGAGATGTGCCTGGGGTGTCAGAGGTGCACCCTGGGTGACTGAGGTGTGCAATGTGGGGTGTGCCTGGCAGTGTCTGAGATGTGCCTGGCAGTGTCTGAGGTGTGCTGCCAGTGTCTGGGGTGTGCCTGGCAGTCAGCGGTGTGCCTGGGGTATCAGCGGTGCACCTGGGAGTGTTAGGGTATCAGGGAGTGACAGAGGGTACCTAGGAGTGTCAGGGTGTGCCTGGGGTGTCAGAGGTGTGCTGGGAGTGTCAGAGATGTACCTGGCAGTGTCTGAGGTGTATCTGGGAGTGGTGGACGTGTGTACCTGGGAGTGTCAGAGGTGTGCCTGGGGTGTCGGAGGTGTGCCTGGGACTGTCAGGGGTGTAACAGGGGTATCAGTGGGTACCTGGGGGTGTCAGGTGTGCCTGGGAGTGTCGGAGGTGTATGGAGTGAGGTGTACCTGGCAGTGTCGGCGGTGTACCTGGAAGTGTCAGAGGTGTGCCTGGGGTGTCTAAAGGTGTGCCTGGGGAGTGTCTGAGGTGTGGCTGGGGTGTCTGAGGTGTGCAGGGTCGGAGGTGTACCTGGGACTGTCAGGGGTGTACCAGGGAGTGTCAGTGGAGTTCCTGGGAGTGTCAGAGGTGTGCCTGGGGTGTCGAGGTGTGCCTGGGGTGTCAGGGTGTGCCTGGCAGTGTCAGCGGTGTGCCTGGGAGTGTCAGAGGTGCCTTGGAGACTGAGGTGTACCTGGGGTGTCTGGGGTGTGCCTGGCAGTGTCTGAGGTGTGCCTGGCAGTGTCTGAGGTGTACCTGGCAGTGTCAGCAGGGTGTGCCTGGGAGTGTCAGGGTGTGCCTGGGAGTGTTGGAGGTGTATCAGGGGGTGACAGGAGTGCCTAGGGTGTCAGAGGTGTGCCTGGGGTGTCAGGGGTGTACCAGGGATGTCAGTGGAGTACCTGGGAATGTCAGAGGTGTGCCTGGGATTGACAGAGGTGTGCCTGGGAGTGTCAGAGGTGTACCTAGGGTGTCAGAGGTGTGCCTGGGAGTGTCTAAGGTGTGCAGGTGTCAGAGAGAGTGCAGGGAGTGTCAGGAGGTGTACCTGGGGTGTGGGGTGCCTGGGACTGTCAGGGGTGTGCCGGGGTGTCAGTGGGTGCCTGGGAGTGTCAGGGGTGTGCCTGGGGTGTCGGAGGTGTACCTGGGGTGTCAGGGTGTGCCTGGCAGTGTCAGCGGTGTGCCTGGGGAGTGTCAGGGTGCCTTGGAGAGACTGAGGTGTGCCTGGGGTGTCTGAGGTGTACCTGGCGGTGTCTGAGGTGTGCCTGGGTGTCTGAGGTGTACCTGGCAGTGTCAGCGGTGTGCCTGGGGTGTCAGCAGGTGTACCTGGGAGTGTTAGGCGTGTATCAGGGGAGTGAGAGAGGAGTACCTAGAGGTGTCAGAGGTGTACCTGGGAGTGTCAGGGTGTACCAGGGAATGTCAGTGGAGTACCTGGGAATGTCAGAGGTGTACCTGGGATTGACAGAGGTGTACCTGGGAGTGTCAGAGTTGTACCTGGGAGTGTCAGAGGTGTCC
Organism: Homarus americanus; assembly: GCF_018991925.1. Classification (NCBI taxonomy): domain Eukaryota; kingdom Metazoa; phylum Arthropoda; class Malacostraca; order Decapoda; family Nephropidae; genus Homarus; species Homarus americanus. Next base: position 10,603 of record NW_024712295.1, on the reverse strand, counting down.
TGGGGTGTCGGAGGTGTACTGGGGTGTAAGAGTGTACCTGGGAGTGACGGAGGTGTGCAAGGGTGTCAGGAGGTGTGCCTGGGGTGTCAGGGGTGTGCTTGGGGTGTGTCAGGGTGTACCTGGGAGTGTCAGCGGTGTACCTGGGAGTGTCTCAGGTGTACCTGGGAGTGTCAGAGGTGTGCCTGGGAGTGTCGGAGGAGCACTTGGGAGTGTCAGAAAGTGCACCTTGGATTGTCTGAGGTGTACCTGGGAGTGTCTGAGGTGTACCTGGCAGTGTCTGAGGTGTACCTGGCAGTGTCTGAGGTGTACCAGGCAGTGTCAGCTGTATACCTGGGAGTATCAGCGGTGCACCTGGGAGTGTTAGAGGTGTATCAGGGAGTGACAGAGGAGTACCCAGGAGTGTCAGAGGTGTACCTGGGAGTGTCAGAGGTGTACCTGTGAGTGTCAGAGATGTACCTGGCAGTGTCTGAGGTGTATCTGGGAGTGTTGGACGTGTACCTGGGAGTGTTTGAAGTGTGCCTGGGAGTGTCGGAGGTGTACCTGGGACTGTCAGGGGTGTACCAGGGAGTGTCAGTGAAGTACCTGGGAGTGTCAGAGGTGTACCTGGGAGTGTCGGAGGTGTACATGGAGTGACAGAGGTGTATCTGGCAGTGTCCGCAGTGTACCTGGGAGTGTGAGAGGTGTACCTGGGAGTGTGAGAGGTGTACCTGGGGAGTGTCTGAGGTGTGCCTAGAGTGTCAGAGCGTGCCTGGGGTGTGTGGGGTGTGCCTGGGGTGTCTGAGGTGTACCTGGGGTGTCAGTGGAGGAACCAGGGGTGAAGAGAGGTGTGCCTGGGAGTGTCAGAGGTGTAACAGGGAGTGTCTGGGGTGTGCCTGGGTGTCAGAGATGTACCAGGGAGTGTCAGAGGAATACCTAGGAGTGTCAGAGGTGTACCTGGGAGTGTCAGAGCTGTACCTAGGAGTGTCAGAGCTGTACCTGGGTGTGTCAGCGGTGTACCTGGGAGTGTCAGAAGTGTACCTGGGAGTGTGAGAAGTGTACCTGGGAGTGTCAGAGGTGTAACAGAGAGTGTCTGAGGTGTACCTGGGAGTGTCAGAGATGTACCAGGGAGTGTCATAAGAATACCTAGGAGTGTCTTCGGTGTACCTGGGAGTGTCAGAGGTGTACCTGGGAGTGTAAGAGGTGTACCTGGGAGTGTCGGAGGTGTACCTGGGACAGTCAGGGGTGTACCAGGGAGTGTCAGTGGAGTATCTGGGAGTGTCAGAGGTGTACCTGCGAGTGTCAGAGGTGTACCTGGGAGTGTCACAGGTGTATCTGGGAGTGTTGGACGTGTTCCTGGGAGTGTCAGAGGTGTACCAGGGAATGTCAGTGGAGTACCTGGGAGTGTCATAGGTGTACCTGGGAGTGTCAGAGGTGTATCGGGGAGTGTTGGACGTGTTCCTGGGAGTGTCAGAGGTGTACCAGAGAATGTCAGTGGAGTACCTGGGGTGTCGGAGGTGTACTTGCGAGTGTGAAGTGTCCTGGGGTGTCTGGGATGTCGCAAGGGTGTCTAGGGTGTGCCTGGAGTGTCAGTGGAGTACCTGGGGTGTCAGGATGTGCCTGGGGTGACAGGGTGTGCCTCAGGTGTCAGGGTGTGCCTGGGACTGTCAGGGTTGTACCAGGGAGTGAGAGGTGTGCCTAGGGTGTCTGCGGTGTGCCTGGGGTGTCAGAGGTGTGCGTGGGGGTGTGAGAGGGTGTTCTAGGAGTGTCAGAGGTGAACCTGGGAGTGTCAGAGGTGTACCTGGGAGTGTCTGGGGTGTACCTGGGGTGTCAGATTGTACCAGGGGTGTCAGAGGAATACCTAAGTGTCAGAGGTGTACCTGGGAGTGTCAGAGGTGTAACTAGGGTATCGGAGGTTTACCTGGGGTGTCGGAGTTGTGCCTGGGGTGTCAGGAGGTGTGCCTGGGGTGTGAAGTGTGCCTGGGGAGTGTCGGGTGTGCCTGAGGTGTCAGGGTGCACTTGGGAGTGTCAGAGGTGCACCTTGGGTGTCTGAGGTGTACCTGAGGTGTCTGAGGTGTGCCTGGCAGTGTCTGAGGTGTGCCTGGGAGTGTCAGAGGTGTGCCTGGGGTGTCAAAGGTGTGGGGTGTCAGAGGTGTGCCAGGGTGTCTGAGGTGTCTGGGGTGTCTGAGGTGTACCTGGCGGTGTCTGAGGTGTGCCTGGGGGTGTCAGAGGTGTGCCTGGGAGTGTCAGGCATTGTGCCTGGGAGTGTCAGAGGGTGTACATGGGAGTGTGAGAAGTGTACATGGGAGTGTGCAGGATGTACCTGGGGAGTGTCTGGGGTGTACCTGGGGTGTCAGTGGGTACCTGGGGAGTGTCAGGGGTGTGCCAGGGGTGTCAGTGGAGTGCCTGGGAGTGTCAGGGGTGTGCCTGGGGTGTCGGAGGTGTGCATGGGTGTCAGAGGTGTGCCTGGCAGTGTCAGCGGTGTGCCTGGGGTGTCAGAGGTGCACCTTGGAGTGACTGAGGTGTGCCTGGGGTGTCTGAGGGTGTGCCTGGCAGTGTCTGAGGTGTGCCTGGCAGTGTCTGGGGTGTGCCTGGCGGTGTCAGCGGTGTGCCTGGGAGTGTCAGCGGTGTGCCTGGTGTGGAGCCTGTATCAGAGGTGTGAAGTACCTAGGAGTGTCAGAGGTGTGCCTGGGAGTGTGTGAGAAGTGTGCCTGGGAATGTCAGGGGTGTGCCTGGGAGTGTCAGGGGTGTACCGGGGAATGTCAGTGGAGTACCTGGAGTGTCAGGAGGTGTGCCTGGGGAGTGACAGAGGTGTGCCTGGGGTGTCAGAGGTGTACCTGGGAGTGTCAGAGGTGTACCTGGGAGTGTCGGAGGTGTGCCTGGGAGTGAAGTGTGCCTGGGAGTGTCGAGTGTGCCTGGGGTGTCGGAGGTGTACCTGGGGTGTCAGAGGTGTGCTTGGGAGTGTCAGATGTGCCTGGGGTGTCAGCGGTGTACCTGGGAGTGTCAGGGTTGTACCAGGGAGTGTCAGTGGGTGCCGGAGTGCCAGAGGTGTACCTGGAGTGTCGGAGGTGTACATGGGGTGTGAGGTGTACCTGGGAGTGTCTGAGGGTGGCCTGGGGTGTCAGAGAAGTGCTGAGGGAGTGTCTGGGGTACCTGGGGTGTGATTGAGGTGTACCTAGGAGTGTCTGAGGTGTGCTGGGAGTGTCAGAGGTGTGCCTGGGAGTGTCTGAGGGTGTGCCTGGGAGTGTCTGAGGTGTGCCTGGGAGTGTCAGGGGAGAATCAGGGGTGAAGAGGTGAACCTGGGGTGTCAGAGGGTGTACCTGGGAGTGTCAGAAGTACCAGGGGAGTGTCAGAGGTGTGCCTGGGGTGTCGGAGGTGTGCCTGGGACTGTCAGGGGTGTAAGGGAGTGTCAGTGGGTGCCTAGTGTCAGGGTGTTGCTTGGGTGTCTGAGTGTGCCTGGGGTGTCTGGAGGTGTGCCTGGAAGTGTCGGGGAGAATCAGGGGAGTGAGGAAGTGAACCTGGGAGTGTCAGAGGTGTACCTGGGAGTGTCAGAGTACCTGGGGTGTCAGGGTGTGCCTGGGGAGTGTCGGAGGTGTGCCTGGGACTGTCAGGGGTGTGCCAGGGAGTGTCAGTGGGTACTGGGGTGTCAGAGGTGTACCTGGGAGTGTCAGGAGATGTACATGGGTGACAGAGGTGTGCCTGGGAGTGTGAGGAGGTGTGCCTAGGGTGTCTGGGGTGTGCCTGGGGGTGTCAGAGGGTGTGCCTGGGGGTGTCTGAGGTGTACCTGGGGTGTCTGAGGTGTGCCTGGGAGTGTCAGGGGAGAACCAGGGAGTGAAGAAGTACCTGGGGTGTCAGGAGGTGTGCAGGGTGTTTCTGGAGGTGTACCTGGGAGTGTCAGAGATGTACCAGGGGTGTCAGAGGAATATCTAGGAGTGTCAGGGTGTACCTGGGAGTGTCAGGAGGTGTAACTAGGGTATCGGAGGTTTCCTGGGAGTGTCAGGTTGTACTGGGAGTGTCGGAGGTGTACCTGGGGTGAAGTGTGCCTGGGGTGTCGGAGGTGTACTGGGGAGTGTCGGAGGTGTACCTGGGGTGTCAGAGGTGTGCCTGGGGTGTCAGAGGTGTGCCTGGGAGTGTCAGCGGTGGCCTGGGGTGTCTGAGGTTTGCAGTGTCAGAGTGTGCCTGGGAGTGTCAGAGGTGCACTTGGAAATGTCAGAGGTGCACAGGTGTCTGAGGTGTACCTGGGAGTGTCTGAGGTGTACCTGGCAGTTTCTGAGGTGTGCCTGGCAGTGTCTGAGGTGTGCATGGGAGTGTCAGGGAAAGGCCAGGGAGTGAAGAGGTGTACCTGGGGTGTCAGAGGTGTGCCAGGGGTGTCTGGGGTGTGCATGGGGTGTCAGATTGTACCAGGGAGTGTCAGAGGAATACCTAGGGTGTCAGAGGTGTGCCAGTGTCAGAGGTGTAACTAGGGAGTATCGGGAGGTTTGCACCAGGGTGTGGTGTACCTGGGGAGTGTCGGAGGTGTACCTGGGAGTGAAGTGTACCTGGGAGTGTCGGAGTGTACCTGGGAGTGTCGGAGGTGTACCTGGGGAGTGTCAGAGGTGCACCTTGGAGTGTCTGAGTGTACCTGGGAGTGTCTGAGTGTACCTGGCAGTGTCTGAGGTGTACCTGGCAGTGTCTGAGGTGTACCGCAGTGTCAGCGGTGTGCCTGGGAGTGTCAGCGGTGTACCTGGGAATGTTAGACGTGTATCAGGGGTGACAGAGGATTGCCTAGGAGTGTCAGAGGTGTGCCTGGGAGTGTCAGGGGTGTACCAGGGAATGTCGGGGGTGCCGGGATGTCAGAGGTGTACCTGGGATTGACAGAGGTGTGCCTGGGTGTCAGAGGTGTGCCTGGGGTATCGGAGGTTTACCTGGGAGTGTCGGAGTTGTACCTGGAGTGTCGGAGGTGTGCCTGGGTGTGAAGTGGCCTGGGGTGTCGGAGGTGTGCCTGAGAGTGTCAGAGGTGCACTTGGGAGTGTCAGAGTGCACCTTGGAGTGTCTGGTGTGCCTGGGGGTGTCTGAGGTGTGCCTGGCAGTGTCTGAGGTGTACCTGGGGTTTCAGAGGTGTTCTGGGGTGTCAAGGTGTGCCTGGGGAGTGTCTGAGGTGTGCCTGGGGTGTCAGGGGAGAACCAGGGGTGAAAGGGTGTGCCTGGCAGTGTCTGAGGTGTACCTGGGAGTTTCAGAGGTGTACCTGGGAGTGTCAGAGGTGTACCTGGGTGTGTCAGAGGTGTACCTGGGAGTGTCAGAGGTGTACCTGGGAGTGTCTGAGGTGTACATGCGAGTGTGAGAAGTGTACATGGGAGTGTCTGGGATGTACCTGGGAGTGTCTGGGGTGTACCTGGGAGTGTCAGTGGTGTACCTGGGAGTGTGAGAAGTGTACCTGGGAGTGTCTGGGGTGTACCTGGGAATGTCAGAGGTGTACCTGGGAGTGTCAGGGGTGTACCAGGGAATGTCAGTGGAGTACCTGGGAGTGTCAGAGGTGTGCCTGGGAGTGACAGAGGTGTGCCTGGGAGTGTCAGGGTGTACCTGGGGTGTCAGAGGGTGTGCCTGGGGTGTCGGAGGTGTGCCTGGGGTGTAAGAAGTGTGCCTGGGAGTGTCAGGAGGTGTACCTGGGAGTGTCAGGAGGTGTACCTGGGAGTGTCAGCGGTGTGCCTGGGAGTGTCAGGGTTGTACCAGGGAGTGTCAGTGGTACCTGGGAGTGCCAGAGGTGCCTGGGAGTGTCGGAGGTGTACATGGGAGTGTCTGAGGTGTGCCTGGGGTGTCTGGGGGTGTGCCTGGGGTGTCAGAGAGTGCCAGGGGTGTCAGGGAGTGCCTGGGGTGTGAGGAGTTGTGCCTGGGGTGAGAGGTGTGCCTAGGGTGTCTGAGGTGTGCCTGGGGTGTCAGAGGTGTGCCTGGGGTGTCTGAGGTGTGCCTGGGGTGTCTGAGGTATGCCTGGAGGTGTCAGGGGAGAATCAGGGGAGTGAGGGTGAACCTGGGGTGTCAGAGGTGTGCCTGGGGTGTCAGAGAGGTACCAGGGGAGTGTCAGAGGTGTGCCTGGGAGTGTCGGAGGTGCCTGGGACTGTCAGGGGTGTCCAGGGAGTGTCAGTGGGTACCTGGGAGTGTCAGAGGTGTGCCTGGGAGTGTCGGAGATGTACATGGGTGACAGAGGTGTACCTGGCAGCGTCAGCGGTGTACCTGGGAGTAGAGGTGTACCTGGGAGTGTGAGGTGTGCCTGGGTGTCTGAGGTGTGCCTGGGGTGTCAGAGGTGTGCTGGGGTGTCTGGGGTGTACATGGGGTGTCTGAGGTGTGCACAGGGTGGGGGAGAACCAGGGGTGAAAGAGGTGTACCTGGGAGTGTCAGAGGTGTACCAGGGTGTGTCTGGGAGTGTACCTGGGAGTGTCAGGAATGTACCAGGAGTGTCAGAAGAATACCTAAGTGTCAGAGTGTACCTGGGAGTGTCAGAGGTGTAACTAGGGTATCGGAGGTTTGGGGTGTGGAGTTGTACCTGGGAGTGTCGGGTGTGCCTGGGAGTGTGAAAGTGTACATGGGGTGTCGGAGGTGTGCCTGGGGTGTCGGGTGTACCTGGGGTGTCAGAGGTGTACTTGGGGTGTCAGAGGTGTGCCTGGGGTGTGGAGGTGTGCCTGGGAGTGTCTGAGGGTTTGCAGGGTGTCAGAGTTGTGCCTGGGGTGTCAGAGGTGCACTTGGAAATGTCAGAGTGCCTTGGGTGTCTAGGTGTGCCTGGGGAGTGTCTGAGGTGTACCTGGCAGTGTCTGAGGTGTACCTGGCAGTGTCTGAGGTGTACCTGGGAGTGTCAGGGGAGAACCAGGGGTGAAGAGGTGTGCCGGGTGTCAGGGGTGTACCAGGGAGTGTCTGAGGTGTGCCTGGGGTGTCAGATTGTGCCAGGGTGTCAGAGGAATACCTAGGGTGTCAGGGTGTGCCTGGGAGTGTCAGAGGTGTAACTAGGGAGTATCGGAGGTTTGCACCTGGGTGTCGGGTTGTACCTGGGAGTGTCGGAGGTGTGCCTGGCGGTGTGTGCTGGGGTGTGGGTGTGCCTGGGGTGTGAGGGTGTACCTGGGAGTGTCGGAGTGTGCCTGGGGTGTCGGAGGTGTGCCTGGGAGTGTCAGAGGTGTACCTTGGAGTGTCTGAGGTGTACCTGGGAGTGTCTGGAGTGTGCCTGGCAGTGTCTGAGGTGTGCCTGGGAGTCTGAGGTGTACCTGGCAGTGTCAGCGGTGTACCTGGGAGTGTCAGGGTGTGCCTGGGGTGTTAGACTTGTATCAGGGGTGACAGAGGGTGCCTAGGGTGTCAGAGGGTGTGCCTGGGGTGTCAGGGGTGTACCAGGGAATGTCAGTGGAGTACCTGGGAATGTCAGAGGTGTGCCTGGGATTGACAGGGTGTCCTGGGAGTGTCAGAGGTGTGCCTGGGAGTGTCAGAGGTGTGCCTGAGGTGTCGGAAGTGTGCCTGGGAGTGTCGGAGGTGTGGCTGGGGTGTCGGAGGTGTACCTGGGAGTGTCAGAGGTTTGCCCTGGAGTGTCAGAGGGTGTGCCTGGGGAGTGTCAGAGTGTGTACCTAGTGTCTCAAGTGTACTGGGGAGTGTCAGAGTGTGCCTGGGAGTGTCAGAGGTGTGCACTTGGGGTGTCAGAAGTGCACCTGGGGTGTCTGAGGTGTGCCTGGGGTGTCTGAGGTGTGCCTGGGGTGTCTGGGAGTGTGCCTGGGGAGTGTGTGAGGTGTGCCTGGGGAGTGTCGGAGGTGTGCCTGGGAGTGTCAGGAGGTGTGCCTGGGGTGTCAGAGGTGTGCAGGGAGTGTCAGAGGTGGCACCAGGAGTGTCAGCGGTGTGCCTGGGGTGTCTGAGGTGTGCCTGGGAGTGTCAGAGGTGTGCCTGGGGTGTCAGAGGTGCCTGGGGTGTCAGAGGTGTACCTTGGGTGTCTGGGGTGTGCCTGGGAGTGTCTGAGGTGTGCCTGGGAGTGTCTGGAGTGTGCCTGGCGGTGTCTGAGGTGTGCCTGGGAGTGTGTGTGTGCCTGGGAGTGTCAGAGGTGCCTGGGAGTGTTAGAGTGTATCAGGGAATGACAGGTAGTACCTAGGAGTGTCAGGTGTGCCTGGGGAGTGTCAGAGGTGTACCTGGGGTGTCTGAGGTGTGCCTGGGAGTGTCACAGGTGTGCCTGGGAGTGTCTGGGTGTGCCTGGGGAGTGTCAGAGGTGTGCCTGAGTGTCAGGTGTATCTGGGATGGTGGACGTGTACCTGGGAGTGTCAGGGGTGTACCTTGGGGAGTGTCAGTGGAGTACCTGGGGGTGTCAGAGGCGTCCTGGGGTGTCAGGTGTGCATGGAGTGAAGGGTGTGCCTGGGAGTGTCAGCGGTGTGCCTGGGGTGTCAGAGGTGTGCCTGGGAGTGTCTAAGGTGTGCCTGGGGTGTGTCTGAGGTGTGGCTGGGGTGTCTGGGGTGTGCCTGGGATGTCAGAGAGTACATGGGTGTCAGAGGTGTGCCTGGGGGTGTCGGAGGTGTGCCTGGGACTGTCAGGGTGTACCAGGGGAGTGTCAGTGGAATGCCTGGGAGTGTCAGAGGGTGTACCTGGGAGTGTCGGAGGTGTGCAAGTGTCAGAGGTGTGCACTAGTGTCAGAGGTGTGCCTGGGAGTGTCAGAGATGTGCCTGGGAGTGTCAGAGGTGTATCTGGGGAGTGTTGGAGGTGTTCTGGAGTGTCAGGGTGTGCCTGGGGAGTGTTAGACGTGTACCAGGGGGTGTCTGAGGTACCTGGGAGTGTCAGAGGTGTGCCTGGGGTGTCGGGGGTGTGCCAGGGAGTGAGTGGAGTGCCTGGGGTGTCAAGGTGTGCCTGGGGTGACAGGAGGTGTGCACCAAGTGTCCAGAGGTGTACCTGGGAGGTCAGATGTACCTGGGGTGTCAGAGGTGTGTGTGGGGTGTTGGACGTGTTTCCTGGGAGTGTCAGAGGTGTGCCAGGGAATGTCAGTGGAGTACCTGGGGTGTCAGAGGGTGCCTGGGGTTTCAGAGGTGTGCCTGGAGGTGTCAGAGGTGTGCCTGGGGAGTGTCAGAGGGGGTGTGCCTGGGAGTGTCAGAGGTGTACCTGGGGTGTCGAGGTGGCTTGCAGTGTGAGGTGTCCTGGGCGTGTCTTGGATGTGCCTGGGAGTGTCTGGGGTGTGCCTGGGGTGTTGGTGGAGTGCCTGGGGGTGTGTCAGGGGTGTGCAGGTTGTGTCAGTGGAGTACCTGGGAGTGTCAGGGGTGTGCACCTGGGGTGTCGGAGGTGTACATGGAGTGTCAGGGGTGTGCCTGGGTGTCAGAGGTGTGCCTGGGGTGTCAGAGGGTGCCTTGGGTGAGGTGTGCCTGGGGTGTCTGGGGTGTGCCTGGCGTGTCTGGGGTGTGCCTGGCGGTGTCTGGGGAGTGTGCAGCAGTGTCAGCAGTTGTGCCTGGGGTTTCAGCGGTGTGCCTGGGGTGTTGGGCGTGTATCAGGGGTGACAGAGGTACCTTTTAGTGACATAACCTGGGGTGTGGAGGGGCTGGCACCCTTTCAGTGTCCATGAATCCGGGGTGTGAAAGCCAGGCACCCTTCAGCACCATGACCAGGGTGTGAGGGGCCAGACATCGCTTCCAGTGACATGACCGGGGTGTGAGGCCAGGCACCTTCCAGCACCATGACCCGGGGTGTGAGGGCAGACACTTCAGCCCCTGTGGGGGTGTGAGGCCAGGCACCCTTTGGCCTCCATGAGGGTTTGAGGGCCAGGCACCCTCCAGCACCATGACGGTGTGAGACCCTGGGCTCCCCTTCCATTGTGTGAACCGGGGTGTGAGGCCAGGCACCCTACAGTGCTGCGGAGCCAGGGTGTGAGGGCCGGGCACCTTCACACTTGACACTGAAGGGGCCCAGCCCTCACACTCCAGGTCATAGTGCTGGAGGGGTGCCTGGCCCTCAAACTGATCATGGAGCTAAAGGGGGTGCCAGCCCTCACACCCCCAGTTATGGGGTTGAAGTGGTTCCAGCCCTCACACCCCAGGTCATGGTGCTGGAAGAGGTGCCCGGCCTGCCCCAGGTCATGTCACTGAAGGAGTGCCAGCCCTCACACCCCAGGTCATGGTGCTGAAGGGGTGCAGCACCACACCCAGTTCATGGCACTGAAAAGTTGGCCCTCACACCCCAGGTTATGTCACTAAAGGTACTCCTCTAATCACTCCCTAAATACACGTCAAGCACTCCCAGGTACACAAACTCCCAGGTACACCATGACACTGCCAGGTACCTCAGACACTGCCAGTACCTCAGACACTGCCAGGTGCACCTCAGACACTCCCAGGTACACCTCAGTCACTCCAAGGTGCCTCTGACACTCCCAAGGTACCTTGTGCACTGTAGTGCACCTCTGACACTCCATGCACCTCCATTACTCCCAGGTACCCCTGACCTCCCCAGGGTACTCACTGACACAACCTGGTGCACCTGACCCCCAGGTACTCACTAACACTCCCAGTGCACCCCAGACACTCCCAAGGTACATCAAGACACGCTTAGGGACACTTCTCACACTCTAAAGTGCACCTCCGACACTCTGGGTACACCTCTGACACTCAGGTACACCTCTGACACTCCCAGGTGCACCTCTGACACTCGTGGTATACTA
>NW_024712294.1:0-7155 GCF_018991925.1 Homarus americanus | reverse complement strand
CTCCATAATACCAGCAGTGGGGCGACCTACAACCACGTGATACCTCCATAATACCAACAGTGGTGGCCTACAACCACGTGTTACCTCCATAATACCAGCAGTGAGGGCGACCTACAACCACGTGTTGCCTCCATAATACCAGCAGTGGTGGCCTCAACCCGTGTTACCTCCATAATACCAGCAGTGAGGCGACCTACAACCACGTGTTACTCCATAATACCAGCAGTGAGGTGGCCTACAACCACGTGTTACCTCCATAATACCAGCAGTGAGCGGCCTACAACCACGTGTTACCTCCATAATACCAGCAGTGAGGCGACCTACAACCACGTGTTGCCTCCATAATACCAGCAGTGAGGCGACCTACAACACGTGTTACTCCATAATACCAGCAGTGAGGTGGCCTACAACCACGTGTTACCTCCATAATACCAGCAGTGAGGCGGCGGCCTACAACACGTGTTACCTCCATAATACCAGCAGTGAGGCGGCCTACAACCACGTGTTACCTCCATAATACCAGCAGTGAGGCGACCTACAACCACGTGTTACCTCCATAATACCAGCAGTGAGGCGACCTACAACCACGTGTTACCTCCATAATACCAGCAGTGAGGCGGCCTACAACCACGTGTTACTCATATAACCTGCATGTTAACTGTGTCTCCTTTTTGTATTTAAAGTTTGTGTTAGTCTACTCTCTACTCCCCAATGCCCTCATATCTAATACTGTAAGTAATTTTTATCCAATGCAAATTTTCAACCATTGGCTGCATTTGGTCTTCAATAAACCGTTAATAGTAACAATAGCAACAAAACAAAAAGCCGAAAGCAATAACAATGACAAAAACTAAAACAAAAACAATAATAATAACATTAAAAATAATATATATAACAATAAAGAGCACAAAAACACAATAATAATAATAATAATAATAATAATAATAATAATAATAATAATAATAATAATAATAATAATATTATTATTATTATTAATATTATTGATAATACACAAGAGGCGAGTGCTGGTGTTATCTCTCACTGCTTCAACAGCCAACCGACCCCTCACGAGTGTGGTGGTGGAGACCCTCACGAGTGTTGTGGTGGAGGCCCTCACGAGTGTTGTGGTGGAGGCCCTCACGAGTGTGGTGGGTGGAGACCCTCACGAGTGTTGTGGTGGAGGCCCTCACAGGTGTTGTGGTGGAGGCCCTCACGAGGTGTTGTGGTGGAGGCCCTCACGAGTGTTGTGGTGCAGGCCCTCACAGGTGTTGTGGTGGGGCCCTCACGAGTGTTGGTGGTTGGAGGCTATGAGGATGATGTGGTGGAGGCCCTCACGAGTGTTGGTGGAGGCCCTCACAGAGTGTTGTGGTGGCGGCCCTCACAGTGTTGTGGTGGAGGCTATGAGGTGTTGTGGTGGAGGCCCTCACAGGTGCTGTGGTGGAAGCTGAGGGATGTTGTGGTGGTGACCTCACGAGTGTTGTGGTGGAAGGCCCTCACGAGTGTTGTGGTGGAGGCCCTCCGGCAGTGTTGTGGTGGGAGCCTCTGGTGTTGTGGTGGAGGCCCTCATGAGTGTTGTGGTGGCGACCCTCACGAGGTGTTGTGGTGGAGCTATGAGGTGATGTGGTGGAGGCCCTCACGGGTGTTGTGGTGGAGGCCCTCACGAGTGTTGTGGTGGCGGCCCTCACAGGTGTTGTGGTGAGGCTATGAGGGTGTTGTGGTGGAGGCCCTCACAGAGTGTTGTGGTGGAAGCTATGAGGTGTTGTGGTGGCGGCCCTCACGAGTGTTGTGGTGGAGGCCCTCACAGGTGTTGTGGTGGAGGCCCTCACGAGTGTGGTGGAGGCCCTCTCACGAGTGTTTGTTAGGCCCTCAGTGTTGTGGCAGCCCCTCAGTGTTGTGGTGGAGGCTATGAGGACTGTTGTGGTGGAGGCCCTCACTGGTGTTGTGGTGGCGGCCTCACGAGTGTTGTGGTGGAGGCCCTCACGAGTGTTGTGGTGGAGAGCCCTCACGAAGGTGTTGTGGTGGCAGCCCTCACAGAGTGTTGTGGTGGCGGCCCTCACGAGTGTTATGGTGGAGCCCTCACGAGTGTTGGTGGCGGCCCTCACGAGTGTTGTGGTGGCAGCCCTCACGAGTGTTGTGGTGGCAGCCTCCTCAAGTCTTGGTGGAGGCCCTCCAGAGTGTTGTGTTGGCAGCCTCACGAGTGTAGTGGTTGAGGCCCTCACAGTGTGGTGGCAGCCCTCACGAGGTGTTGTGGTGGCAGCCCTCACAGAGTGTTGTGGTGGAGGCCCTCACGGAGTGTTGTGGTGGCAGCCCTCACGAGTGTTGTGGTGGAGGCCCTCACGGAGTGTTGTGGTGGCAGCCCTCCAGGAGTGTTGTGGTGGCAGCCCTCACGAGGTGTTGTGGTGGAGGCTATGAGCAGTGTTGTGGTGGAAGCCCTCACGAGTGTTGTGGTGCCTCACGTGTTGTGGTGGAGGCCCTCACGAGTGTTGTGGTGGAGGCCCTCACAGGTGTTGTGGTGGAGCCCTCACGAGTGTTATGGTGGAGGCCCTCGAGTGCTGTTGTGGAGGGCTATGAGGACTGTTGTGGTGGAGGCCCTCACGAGTGTTGTGGTGGAGGCCTCACAGTGTTGTGGTGGAGGCTATGAGGTGTGTTGTGGTGGAGGCTATGAGGAGTGTTGTGGTGGAGGCCTCCACGAGTGCTGTGGTGGCAGCCCTCACGGAGTGTTGTGGTGGAGGCCCTCACGAGTGCTGTGGTGGAGGCTATGAGGTGTTGTGGTGGAGGCTATGAGGTGTTGTGGTGGGAGGCCCTCACAGAGTGTTGTGGTGGAAGCCCTCACAGAGTGTTGTGGTGGCAGCCTCACGGGTCTTGTGGTGGGCCCTCACGAGTGTTGTGGTGGCAGCCTCACGAGGTGTTGTGGTGGCCCTCACGGAGTCTTGTGGTGGAGGCCCTCACGAGTGTTGTGGTGGCGGCCCTCACAGTGTGTGTGGTTGAGCCCTCGAGTGTTGTGGTGGCAGCCCTCACGGGTGTTTGTGGTGGCAGCCTCACAGTGTTGTGGTGGAGGCCCTCACGAGTGTTGTGGTGGCAGCCCTCACAGTGTTGTGTGGTGAGCCCTCACGAGTGTTGTGGTGGCTGCCCTCACAGTGGGGGGTAATGGTGGCAGCCCTCAGGTGTTGTGGTGGAGGCTATGAGCAGTGTGGTGAAGCCCTCACGAGTGTTGTGGTGGAGGCCTCACGAGGAGTGTTGTGGTGGAGAGGCCCTCACGAGTGTTGTGGTGGAGGCCCCTCACAGTGTTGTGGTGGAGGCCCTCACAGAGTGTTGTGGTGGAGGCCCTCACGAGTGCTGTGGTGGAGGCTATGAGGACTGTTGTGGTGGAGGCCCTCAGGAATGGGTGTGGTGGAGGCCCTCACGGAGTGTTGTGGTGGGCTATGAGGTGTTTTGTGGTGGAGGCTATGAGGTGTTGTGGTGGGCCCTCACGAGTGCTGTGGTGGCAGCCCTCACGAGTGTTGTGGTGGAGGCCCTCACAGTGCTGGTGAGCCATGAGGTGTTGTGGTGGAGGCTATGAGGAGTGTTGTGGTGGAGGCCCTCACGAGTGTTGTGGTGGGAGGCCCTCACGGGTGCTGTGGTGGAGGCTGAGAGTGCTGTGGTGGAGCTATGAGGAGTGTTGTGGTGGAGGCCTCACAGTGTGTGGTGGAGGCCCTCTACAGTACTGTGGTGGAGGCTATGAGGGGTGTTGTGGTGGAGCCCTCATGGTGCTGTGGTGGCGGCCCTCACGAGGTGCTGTGGTGGCGGCCCTCAGAGGTGTTGTGGTGGAGGCCCCCACGAGTGTGGTGGAGGCTATGAGGTGTTGTGGGTGGAGGCTATGAGGGTGTTGTGGTGGAGGGCCTCACAGTGCTGTGGTGGAGGCCCTCACGAGTGTTGTGGTGGCGGCCCTCACGAGTGTTGTGGTGGAGGCTATGAGGGACTGTTGTGGTGGAGGCCCTCACTGGTGTTGTGGTGGCGGCCCTCACGAGTGTTGTGGTGGAGCCCTCACGAGTGTTGGTGGAAGGCCCTCACGAGTGGTTGTGGTGGCAGCCACTACGAGTGTTGTGGTGGCAGCCCTCACAGTGTTATGGTGGAGGCCCTCACGAGTGTTGTGGTGGCACCCCTCGGTGTGTGGTGGCAGCCCTCACGGGAGGTGTGGGTGGCAGCCCTCACGAGGTGTTGTGGTGGAGGCCCTCACGAGTGTTGTGGTGGCGACCCTCACGGTGTTGTGGTGGAGGCTATGAGGTGATGTGGTGGGCCCTCACGGTGTTGTGGTGGCAGCCCTCCAGTGTTGTGGTGGAGGCTATGGGGTGTTGTGGTGGGCCCTCACAGTGTTGTGGTGGAAGCTATGAGGACTGTTGTGGTGGGGCCCTCACTGGTGTTGTGGTGGCGGCCTCACGAGTGTTGTGGTGGAGGCCCTCACAGTGTTGTGGTGGAGGCCCTCAAGAGTGTTGTGGTGGCGGTCTCACAGGTGTTGTGGTGCCGGCCCACAGGTGTTATGGTGGAGAGCCCTCACGAGTGTTGTTGTGGCGGCCCTCACGAGTGTTGTGGTGGCAGCCCTCACAGGTGTTGTGGTGGCCCTCACGAGTGTTGTGGTGGCAGCCCTCACGAGTGTTGTGGTGGCAGCCTCACGAGGTGTTGTGGTGGCAGCCCTCACGGGTGTTGTGGTGGCAGCCCTCCCCAGAGTGTGGCAGCCCTCACGAGTGTTGTGGTGGCGGCCTCCAGGTGTTGTGGTGGAGGCCCTCACGGGTGTTGTGGTGGCGGCCCTCACGAGGTGTTGTGGTGGCAGCCCTCACAGGTGTTGTGGTGGCGGCCCTCACGAGTGTTGTGGTGGAGGCTATGAGGAGTGTTGTGGTGGAAGCCCTCACAGGTGTTGTGGTGGAGGCCCTCCAGGTGTTGTGGTGGAGAGCCCTCACGAGTGTTGTGGTGGAGGCCCTCACGAGTGTTGTGGTGGAGGCCCTCACGAGTGTTGTGGTGGAGGCCCTCACGAGTGCTGTGGTGGAGGCTATGAGGACTGTTGTGGTGGAGGCCCTCACGAGTGTTGTGGTGGAGGCCCTCACGAGTGTCGTGGTGGAGGCTATGAGGTGTTGTGGTGGGCTATGAGGTGTTGTGGTGGAGCCCTCACGAGTGCTGTGGTGGCCCTCACAGTGTTGTGGTGGAGGCCCTCACGAGTGCTGTGGTGGAGGCTATGAGGAGTGTGTGGGAGGCTATGAGGGAGTGTTGTGGTGGAGGCCCTCACGAGTGTTGTGGTGGAGGCCCTCACAGTGCTGGTGGAGGCTATGAGGTGTTGTGGTGGAGGCTATGAGGTGTGTGGTGGAGGCCCTCACGAGTTTTGTGGTGGAGGCCCTCCGAGTGCTGTGGTGGAGGCTATGAGGTGTTGTGGTGGAGGCCCTCATGAGTGCTGTGGTGGCAGCCCTCACAGTGTTGTGGTGGAGGCCCTCACAGGTGTTGTGGTGGAGGCCCTCACAGTGCTGTGGTGGAGGCTATGAGGGTGTTGTGGTGGAGGCCCTCACGGGTGCTGTGGTGGCAGCCCTCACAGGTGTTGTGGTGGCGGCCCTCACGAGTGTTGTGGTGGGAGGCTATGAGGACTGTTGTGGTGGAGGCCCTCACTGGTGTGTGGTGGCAGCCCTCCGGGTGTTGTGGTGGGCCCTCAGCAGTGTTGTGGTGGAGGCCCTCACGGTGTGTTGTGGTGGCGGCCTACAGGTGTTGGTGGCGGCCTGGTGTGTGTGGCGGCCCTCACAGTGTTGTGGTGGGCCCACAGGTGTTGTGGTGGCAGCCCTCACAGGTGTTGTGGTGGCAGCCCTCACGAGTGTTGTGGTGGCGGCCTCACGAGTGTTGTGGTGGCGGCCCTCACGAGGTGTTGTGTGCGCCCTCACGAGGTGTGTTGGTGGCAGCCCTCACGAGGTGTTGTGGTGGCAGCCCTCACGGAAGGTGTTGTGGTGGCGGCCCTCACAGGTGTTGTGGTCGGCCTCACGAGGTGTTGTGGTGGCGGCCCTCTCACGGGTGTTGTGGTGGCGGCCCTCACGAGTGTTGGGTGGAGAGCCCTCACGAGTGTTGTGGTGGCGGCCCTCACAGGTGTTGTGGTGGCAGCCTCACGAGTGTTGTGGTGGCCTCCAGTGTTGTGGTGGAGAGCCTCACGAGTGTTGTGGTGGCAGCCCTCACAGAGTGTTGTGGTGGCAGCCCTCACGAGTGTTGTGGTGGCAGCCCTCACGAGTGTTGTGGTTGAGGCTATGAGGTGTTGTGGTGGGCCCTCAGAGTGGCTGTGGTGGGAGGCCCTCACAGTGTTGTGGTGGGCCCTCACAGTGTTGTGGTGGAGGCCCTCACGAGTGTTGTGGGTGGGCCTCTGGTGTTATGGTGGAGGCCTACAGGTGCTGTGGTGAAGCTATGAGGACTGTTGTGGTGGAGGCCCTCACGAGTGCTGTGGTGGCCTCACAGAGTGTTGTGGTGGGCCCTCACGAGTGCTGTGGTGGAGGCTTGGGGTGTTGTGGTGGAGGCTATGAGGAGTTGTGTGGTGGAGGCTATGAGGGTGTTGTGGTGGGGAGGCCCCCACGAGGTGTGGTGGAGGCTATGAGGGTGTTGTGGTGGAGGCCTCACGAGTGTTGTGGGGAGGCCCTCACGATTGCTGTGGTGGAGGCTATGAGGTGTTTGTGGTGGGGCCTGCAGTGCTGTGGTGGCAGCCCTCACGAGTGTTGTGGTGGAGGCCCTCACGAGTGTTGTGGTGGAGGCCCTCACAGGTGCTGTGGTGGAGGCTATGAGGAGTGTTGTGGTGGAGGCCCTCACGGGTGTTGTGGTGGGGAGGCCCTCGCGAATGTTGTGGTCAGGGCCCTCACAGTGTTGTGGTGGCAGCCCTCACGAGCGTTGTGGTAGCGTCCCTCACGAGTGTTGTGGTGGCAGCCCCTCACGAGTGTTTTGGTGGAGGCCATCACGAGTGTTGTGGAGAATATCAGGAGTGTTGTGGTGTTGCTGTTTTATTTTGTTCTTGTTCTGTCAAGTAAGCAGTACTGATACGTGCCCATCATGCAACTTCTCATTACAATCTCAGTTTTGTTAACGAACCTGTAAACAGAGGGAAAGTCGTACAGTACCCGATCCTACTTCTGGGATACTCATGAGGTAAGTCGACACTATCCTGTCAAT
>NW_024712293.1:0-27227 GCF_018991925.1 Homarus americanus | reverse complement strand
TATGGGTGTTTGTTGTGGTCATCCTCGACTCTACACCACAACCATCCCTCATCACCACTGCCACCCACCACCACTACTACCTCTACCACCACCCCTCACCACCACCACTACTACCTCTACCACCACCCCTCACCACCACCACTACTACCTCTACCACCACCCCTCACCACCACTAACCACCCACACCTACCACCACCCCTCACCACCACTACCACCCATACCTACCACCACCCACACCTACCACCACCCTCACTCTCACCATCACTACCACATCTTACCACCATGACTCCTCACCTCCATCCCTCAACCTAACCACTACTTCCACCTATAACCGCCACCACCACCATTCTTCAACCCTCCACCACTCCACCATCACCTTTCAACCCTCCACCACCACCCCAACCCTTCATCCTCATCACCCTCACCACCCTTCTCCTTCACTACCACTTCTCCCTCACCGCCACTCACCAGCCCCCTCACCGCCACTCACCAACACTCCCTCACCGCCACTCACAAGCACTCCCTCACCGCCACTCACCAGCCCCCTCACCGCCACTTAGCCTCACCAGTACCCTCGCCTCCATTACTACACTGCTACATTTTTATATCTGACAACGTGTGCTGTAGTGATTTATCGAACAATTTCCTTTTGGAATGCCAGGAATTGTTTGGTGAGGAGGGAGAGTGTTTCAGTGTACCCACAAGGCCACGTGGGCGCAAGCAGGAGTGTTTCTGTTTTAGCGTTTCGCCGCGTCTGTGTTGGGATGATACAGGTGTTGGCGTGTTCTGTGATATGGAACCTGTGTTTGGATTTGGTTCAGGATACCTGACACTCCACAACGACCCACCTGTGACACCTGCTCTACCATCACTAACATCCCCGCCATTACCTCTGCCCCATCAACCCCCCCCCCCTCCTTCAAGTAGTGGTCGTCAAACATGCATCGGGCCTTGTGAGGCCAGCATTAGGTCCACTGCTGCCAGGTGTGTCCTGGAGGAGGGTACAGGTCAAAACCCCACCACTACTTGGTGTAGATGACCCACACAGCCAGGATCTATACACTCAGTATTTCCTGAATGTAACTCCAAGAACTGAAAACCAACTTGCCTATGTTGTTATGCCTGGGGGGGGGGTGTTCGTCCGTCATAGTGATGGTTAACATGCTGTGGCAACTGTCCAGGAACAACAGAACGACTTGTTTACACTGTAGAGGAGGAGTAGGAACTGTTCATGTACGAGGTGTATTATGTTTCAACCTTGATCTTTGTATATTGTACTGTACTACCTCACGGAGAACACAGTCCATCTGGCCTCCTTCTCATACATCTCTCGTTCATTCTTAGTCTTCTTTCACTTAACTTAAGAGAGTATATGTATGATTTCAAGGCTGGTTGAGGAGGGAGAGGATGAGGCCTCTAAGTGGGGAAATAATTTTATAGCGTTATTTTAGCTGAGGGAAGACCAGGTGAAAGAAAGGGTTTAGGAAGTTGGTAGTTGTGATCCTAGGAGCAATGTTTACACTCTCTACTCCTCCGTGGATGTGTTGTAGACAGTGACATTTAATTTACGTTTGAGTGTAGGAAGGGAAGACTGAGTGAAATAATTACGCTTGAGTACGTTGTCTGGAGACCAAGTTATATTTAGGCTTGAAAAATATGTGTAATGTTTTCACAAGAGGCGCCAACGGTCGTACCCTGATGGTGAGGTGGTGGTCATACCCTGATGGTGAGGTGGCGGTCCTATCCTTATGGTGCGGTGGTGGTCGTACCTTTATGGTGAAGTGGTGGTCGTACCCTGATGGTGAGGTGGCGGTCCTATCCTTATGGTGCGGTGGTGGTCGTACCTTTATGGTGAAGTGGTGGTCGTACCCTGATGGTGAGGTGGCGGTCCTATCCTTATGGTGCGGTGGTGGTCGTACCTTTACCGTGAAGTGGTGGTCGTACCTTTATGGTGAAGTGGTGGTCGTACCAACAGGAAATTCGCAGGAAGGTGATCCAGGGAGGGGGGAAGAGGGCCGGACTCCCTACTCCCCCTCCCCACCCCCCCCATCACCATCTTCCACCTGTGCTGTGTGAGACTCCAGCCAGCTGACGGGTGAATCCCCGCCCTTCGCCGCCACTTCCCACTCACCTACCCACCCACCCACCCACCTACCTACCCACCTACCTACCCACCTACCTACCCACCCACCTACCCACCCACCTACCCACCCTCCCTACCTCCCTCCCTCCCACCTACCTACCCTCCCTCCCACCTACCCACCCTCCCACCCACCCACCTACCCTCCCACCCCCACCCACCCACCTACCTACCCTCCCACCCACCCACCCACCTACCTACCCACCACCCTCCCTCCCTCTCACCCACCTACCTACCCTCCCCTCCCACCTACCTGCCCTCCCACCCACCCACCCACGTACCTACCCTCCCACCCACCTACCTACCCTTTCACCTGGTTACCCACCCACCTACCTACCCTCTCACCTGGCCACCCACCTACCTACCCTCTTACCGCCCGACCGTCCCACCTGCCTCCCCCACCCACCTACCCTCTCACGGGTACAAATTCGGCTACGCGAAACAAATTCAGAATTTTTGTATTTTGTAAACGTGTTCTAATAAACGGTGTTCAATCCAGACCGCCAAACGCGCCACATTTCGCGTGTTTTCCGAATTCATAGCAATTTTAACGAAGCCGTGTGCTATCTATAGGTCTATAAATTCCAGATCGTTTGCAAAATACGCACCAACAAGGGAACTCCTGTATAGTGCTTCCTGCGGCACCACTCTCCCCGATGATTCTATCCAAACATAGACATCGCACACGAGGTCTGTTGTGATTCTTTTCATCTTCAATCAACCCGGGAATTGGCTGTTATAAATCTATGCTGTCAATGCCCCTGTGACCTCTTGTGGGCGTCTTTCTGTGATCAACACACAACTTGATGATGGTAGATGGTGCCAGTTGACTATGTGGTGTTGAGATTCTGGTGGAGACGAAGTGCGTGGCGAAGACTGTTGTAAAATTATTCATAAGGGAGACTTAAATAAATAAATAAAGACAGAAAGAATAAAAAATAAATAAAGAAATAAAAATGCGGTATTTGTATAATCGTGTGTGTGTGTGTGTGTGTGTGTGTGTGTGTGTGTGTGTGTGTGTGAGAATAGTTGGTAGTTTTATCATTCGTAGTTTGTATCAAATGTTGAGTGTCGTTGTAGTGGCTTAACACAGTATTGTCCCGTGATGGTCGGGCCTCGTGTGGTCGTTACCAGCCTCAACTCAACCCTAATACCTTTACTGTTTCTTTTTTATTCATATTCACCACAAGTGTGAGTTGTTGTTATTGTTTTTTCAGGTAAAAATTGACAAAACTTTAATATTCAGACCAATAACATCATTTCAAACTTGCACTACGTTTATTTATTTTTATTTCGGTTCCAAAATATCCGACAACTGCTCAACCACACCACAAAATCATTTCGAGTTCTTTGTAGCGCTCGAGTTTTATCGCATATCAGAATGACAGATAACCGCTATAATCATACCATAAATTGTACTAACACTCCCATAGTGCTTGATTTGTGTCTCAGTTGAAAATGGCCGACAATAAGTATAATCACACACAAAAAGTCTACTGATGGAGAGTTCGTTTTTATCTCTTTTCAAAATGGCCGCCACCTGAAATACAAAACACACACTTACATAATCCTTCGTATATTACCTTCACCAAATTTTTGCTTTCCTGATTAAGTGAAATCCCATAGAGGAGTTTACACTGCACTGATAAAGGTACACACGGAAATTTTACGGTAATTCCACTCCTTCCCTCCTTCTCTCTCCCTCTTTCTTTTTCATTCTCTTCCTCTCTTCTTTTTTTTCACAACCTCCTTCCTTCCCTCCCTCCTTCCCTCCCTTTCTAGTCTCTCCCTCCCCTCCCTTTCTAGTCTCTCCCTCCCCTCCCTTTCTAGTCTCTCCCTCCCCTCCCTTTCTAGTCTCTCCCTTCCCTTCCTTTCTCTCCCTCCCTGGAGTTGTGTGACCATCCCCCGCGGAAAAGTGGCAAGGCCGAGTTTAGTTCGCGTCTGGCCAAAGTTTTGAGGGACGTTATAGGGCGTGGATGGGCGGTCTGTTGTGTTGTGTTTTGTCGTATATTTTGGCGACTATTTTTTTCCTATCTCTTTTATATTTCTCTCTTAATCTGTATATTCTTTATTTTCTTTTTTCTTTTGTCATTCATTGTTTTATTCGTTTATTTTTCTCGCTTCGGATTTTTCCTTTCTTTTATCCATTTTTTTTTCTTTTCCTTTCTCTCGTTTTTTTCTTAATTTTTCTTTTTATTTTCTCGTTCGTTATTTAATTTTCGTTCTTTTTTCCTTTTGTATTCTCCCTCTCGTCCTCTGTCCATTATTTTCTTTTATATTTCGTTCCTTTTCATATTTTCTTTCGTTTTCCTGTTCCCTTTCTCATTCGTTCTTTATTCATTATTCATTTTCATTTCTTTCTGTATTTCTCCATCTTTCCTTCTTGTGTTTTCTCATTATCGATTTTTTTTCTTTTTCTTTCTTTTCAAAAGTTTTTTCTCATTGGTGAAAGTCTATCCAGAAGGTCCACTTATCGCCTATTTGTTGACTGGTTAACTGGACCCCAGTCGTAATAGTCCCTAGTACTAATGGGTCCCAACTCTAATGGGTCCCAGTAATAATGAGCCCCAACTCTAATAGGTCCCAGTATTAGTGAGCCCCAACTCGAATGGGTCCCAGTATAAATGGGTCCCATCTCTAATGGGGCCCAGTATAAATGAGCCCCATCTCTAATGGGTCCCAGTATTAATGAGCCCCATCTCTAATGGGTCCTAGCATTAATGGGCCCCAACTCTAATGGGACCCAGTATTAATGGGCCCCAACTCTAATGGGTCCCAGTATTAATGAGCCCCATCTCTAATGGGTCCCTGTATTAATGGGCCCCAACTCTAATGGGACCCAGTATTAATGGGCCCCAACTCTAATGGGACCCAGTATTAATGGGCTCCAACTCTAATGGGTCCCAGTATTAATGGGCCCCAACTCTAATGGGACCCAGTATTAATGGGCCCCAACTCTAATGGGTCCCAGTATTAATGGGCCCCAACTCTAATGGGTCTTAGTTCTGATGGATTTCATTTCTAAATGGACCCTAGCCAGATTGGCCCCAACTAAGCCTTAACCTAACTTAACCTCTGGTATCGATCCTCAGGTTAGGTTAGGTTAGGTTAGGTTAGGGACTTTTTGGTCTGGAACCCATTAGAAGTGGTATTTACTAGGACTGATGCCTCTTAGAATTGGAACGCTATTGTGATTGGGTCCCATTACGTACAAGTGAGGGCCGAGGCCCAGGATTAGTGAGGCCTCTTATAACTGGGGGTCCATTATAACTGGGGCCCGTTATAAATGAAGCCCATTAGAACAGAGACCTATCATTATAACTGGGGGTTATTACAACTGGGGAATCACTATAACTGAGACTCATTATCACTTGATACCCATTAGAACTAAGACCTAGTAGAACTGGAACTCATTAGACTTGCAGACTCCTCGTGTAAACAAAGTGAAAAACACTGACTGAGGGCGGGGGGGGGTGAGGTGTTGGACCCGGTAACACCTCTCCGGGCGTGTTGGTCTTGTGATTAATTTACGAGTCTACCCTGAGCCTAAAGGTTGTAAGTATGGTCCTCTGTTGACACGTGTCACTTCATTCCTGCACTCTGCTACATGAGTTCTTCTTTTGTGTGTTAGAATGTGATGCCAGGCTTGGGTTTATGTCATGGCTGTGAGGTTTGGTTTTGTCATTAATGTTATCGTAAGGCTTGTTGTAAACGTCGTTTTCTCGTTTAGCAAATTAATGGGATCAGTTTTACAGTTGTTTAAGCCCCTTGAGAACGTTGGCTTAATCCTTAATCCCCTGAATACAATGGCTTACTCCCTTGATCACGTTGTTATAACCCTTTCTATATGATGACCTGTTCCTGAGTACAGTGACTTAACCACCTAAGTACAGTGTCTACGTACCCACAAGAATAGGTCATCTCATTCAAAGGGTTACGTCATCGTACTCAAGCGGTTAAGGTACCTTACTCGGTTGATTTATTGTACTCAGAGGCTGGTATTGTACTCAACTGGTGATATACCTAACCCACTGGTCTATTTCAAGGGGTAAATATATCTTGCTCATTGTGTTAAATAATCGTACTCTATAGGGGGGGTCTGGGTTAATTCATTGTACTCACAGGGGTTGGCATCGTACTCAGAGGGTTAAGTTAGGAAACAATAATGCCAAGTCCCCACGTCATTGATTCTTCACGCTACCCGGTGTGGAAAATACAATTACTGTACCATGGTCAAGCTTTACGCTTTGTCTCCACATGTAAAGATATTTTTCCACTTGTTGTCTTCGTCTCTGTACTAAGACTTAATTCTGTTTGCTCGTTATAGTCCTGGATTTATGTGGCCTCGGCTCTGAAGTCTTGAGGGAAATTCTTCTCAATCGTGATGTAATAAGTTGTGGTTCCCCGGAGAGATACAAAGTCTGGCAGGATTGATAAAGGCAGCTTGAAAATCCTTGGAGTGGAGAGCCTTGATTGCCAACCCTAAGGCATGATTGATTGATTGAATAAGCTTTGAGTTTGTGACTCAGAGCTTCGTATATTTCTTCAAATTTATTTTTTCACAAATGCAAATGAGATGAACTCCTCCTCGTGGTGACAGGTGTAAAATTAAGATGATCGTGAGATATTACTGTTCACAGGGATGAGTCCTCGGAAAGATCTATATTATCTCAGGATATAATACTCGTTGAATCCACTTATTTAAGGCTTATCATAGACCTTCAAATTATATTTCTTCTCTGATAACTAAGTTGTCTGGATTCTTGTGGTCGTAGGGAAGAATTGCCAATAAAAAAATTCTTTATAAAAATTTTGATCTCAGATCCTATCATTTCAAGGGATTATAATTTAGCTTCAAATTGAGACTCGTTCTCTGCCAACCAGTTGGTGGTCGCAAGTGTCGTGGCCGCTGGACGACGACGGATTCTGTGGGAGAGGTTTCTTTTTTGCATATATGATACTGGAACCCTACAGTACACTAAAAGGCTCCGAATTTAGTTTCGGATTGTAGATGAAGATTTTTACATATAAGTGGTCTGTTCCGGTTATGAAATTTGTCAAATAGTTATGTAACAATGTCTCAACGGATATGTGAAAAGGTGTATTAAGTAAAGAAACTAGTATTTGAGTAAAGTGAGTCACCAGATCACAATAGAAGTTGGTTGATAAAGTGGTGTGAGATAAATTAAGTGAGGCTTGTGTTAAAATTGATGACAAATTTGTATTATGTGAAGGTTATATTTGGAGTTTTCATATGCTAATTACTCAAGTATACTCAAGTTTGGATGTAGGGAATATTATGTATGTACAGGTATGTATTAATTGCAATACTTAAACACCAAGGTAAATTATTGGTTGCAGACATAGTGACGGTTGTCTCTCTCTCTCTCACACACACACACACACACACACACGCACACACACACACACGCACACACACACTATTCCAACCTTATGAATCCTAACAGTACCTCCAGTTTTTCACCTCCAGATTACAGAACAAAACTCTGCCTAACAAAAGCTTCATTATCATCATCAGCACACACACAGCGTCACCACACCTTGTAATATCACAACACAAGGCGAATGCAGAAAAAAACAATGGTAAATATACCCTCTTTTCTTATTATTCTCATCTTGACGATTAAATCTCTAACATTAAGTCCAGAGTCTAGCAATGTTCCATGTTGTTGCCCGCACCTGCTGTAGAGTGAGTCATTGTTAGTATGGGAAGGACCGTGTCTCGGGTCTTGTGTCTGTTGTGTGTGTTTTTTTTTTTCAGTACTGAAATCAGATGCTGGGATGACGGTAACCCCTCATGTCCGGTTACTCCATTAAGGTACTTTAGTTAATTAGTGTTTCACCTCGAGACCTTTACCTATTAGGGTTGTATGGATGACTTGATGTTTGACGTGACATAATAGGATTTCAGTATTAAGTTTAGACAAGAGATGAGATTATTTTCAGTTTATCATGTTGGTATGCAAATAAGTCTAAAAGGTTAAATGAATCACTTGCAGATTAGCAACCCACCATATTTTACCTGATGATTAAACACCTTAACGTTATCTAGGGGAGAAGTGGATCTTTCATCCCATCCCGACTCTGGTGTGGAGGTGAGTTGGGGGAGGGGGAGTGGAGAGGAGGGGAGGGGGCAGAGAGAGTGTCAGATGAGGGTGGGGGGTGTCAGAGTTAAGTTGGACCGTTTGGTGGTCTGCCAAGGGACTGTCATGTGAGTGGTCAGGTGGAATTTAATTTTGGATGTCGTGTAGGTTGGTGTCGGGGGTAGGAAACAGGTGGACTTTCATATGAGAAGTCAAGGTGGTTAGATAGACTGCCATGTAGGGTCGGAGGGGGAGGTGTGACTGTTCTCAGTCTCATAGTGTGCTGCTTTCACTACAGAACCATGGCTAACGTGTAGGGTCGGAGGGGGAGGTGTGACTGTTCTCAGTCTCATAGTGTGCTGCTTTCACTACAGAACCATGGCTAACGTGTAGGGTCGGAGGGGGAGGAGTGACTGTTCTCAGTCTCATAGTGTGCTGCTTTCACTACAGAACCATGGCTAACGTGTAGGGTCGGAGGGGGAGGTGTGACTGTTCTCAGTCTCATAGTGTGCTGCTTTCACTACAGAACCATGGCTAACGTGTAGGGTCGGAGGGGGAGGTGTGACTGTTCTCAGTCTCATAGTGTGCTGCTTTCACTACAGAACCATGGCTAACGTGTAGGGTCGGAGGGGGAGGTGTGACTGTTCTCAGTCTCATAGTGTGCTGCTTTCACTACAGAACCATGGCTAACGTAACACCGTCGCTTGAAGGATAAGGTTAGCGATCTTGCCCAGGTCGTGTTCTTAGCTGTCTGAGTTTTATCATCTCCTTTGTTTTAATTTTTCCTTCTTCATGTTACCTGAACTTGGGATTTATTCCAGGATTAATTTATAACCAAATTTTGTTTATAGTTGATACCTGATACGAAATTGGTTCATGAAGATTTACGCCATCACATATGAGAGTAAATGGTCAAAACGTGATTTTTTTCTTAACAGACATACGTGCTGGTGCACACATTTAGGGACATCACGTGTATATCTGCCGTTCATACCAAGGATGTTCACTGAAGTTCAGTGTTATAGCGTGAACAGTATTTTGAATGATCTAAGTACAATTTTCTTAAGTGTACAGACACGAGTATATTTTCAGAGTAATTTTTCTCACTCGTTCTAAACTCCGTCCCTATTATCACCCGGTCCTTCTACCACAAATCCTACGTCACACATTTTATTATACATCATCCCATGTCATTTCCAAGTTTATTCTCATGGTCACTCGGTCATCACTTTTTTTTTCCATTTCATATCTTTCACACTACCTTTTATTGGTCCCTCAGGGTAACATAATTATCTCCACTCTACTTCCCCAGTGCTGCCTCCGTTCCACCTTCCCGTTGATGCCTCCTTTCCACCCCCCCACTGGTGCCTCCACGCCACCTCCCCACTGGTGCCTCCACGCCACCTCCCCACTGGTGCCTCCACGCCACCTCCCCACTGGTGCCTCCACTCCACCTCCCCACTGGTGCCTCCACTCCACCTCCCCACTGGTGCCTCCACTCCACCTCCCCACTGGTGCCTCCACTCCACCTCCATGCTTCTCTCCCCTGGCACTCTTACCTTCTAGTATTCGTGCTCGACGCTCCCTATTACTCTTCTTCTACAACTCCTCTTGTCCCTCTCAGGTTCCCTCCCTCCCTTCCTCCTTCCCTCCCTTCCTCCTGCCCTCCCCTCCCCTCCCCTACCCTCCCACGCATTTCAGCATCTACCCTCCCTTCCCTCCATCTACTCCTTCTATAAACCGCTGTAGTTCCTTCACCCCGTCCCTCCTTCCATTCACTCCCTCTTTTATCACCTCCCTCCTTCCTTTCATCCATTCCTCTGCCCCTTATGCTTTCCTTTGCTCCTTACATCGTCTCTCTCTCTACCTCTTGACATTTACTCTACTCTTACAACCCTCCCCTCTTTCCTCCTTCCTTCCTTCCTTCCTTCCTCCCATTCTTCCTCCCTTCCTTCCCTTCTTCCTCCTTTCCTCTTTTTCTTCCTTTCTTCCTTCCTTCCTTCCTCCCTCCCTCTTGCATCTCCTCTCTCTCTCTATCCCCCATCTCTCCTTACCCCCCTTCTTACACCCCCTGCACCTCCCTGCACCCGTCACGGCTACACACCCCTGCTACACCAATACACCTGCTGGTCGGCAAGTGTCAACACTCCCACACCCTTTACAGTAAACACACACACACACACACACCATCGCCACATACCTAAACTTTCTCACTGTATATTTTAATTTATATTTTCCTTTATATGATTGAAAATTTGCATTAAAATATCTTGAGTAAATAAACTTTTGTCTGTCTGTCTGTTTGTCGTAGTTTACCGGGAGGGACAAAATCAGTAGATGATGTTGTCTGAAAGTATTCGTGAACTTTGGCAATTAATTCATGAAAATATGTTCATTATCTCTTCCTCCCTCTCTTGTTTTGTTCAGCTGACTCTCTCTCTCTTGTTGCTTTAATTCACGGCTGTAACTAAACCAACAGGCTTGTATATGGCGTACATATATACAGAGATATATCTTTATTACTGAGGCGTGTCAGTACACACGTATATTTTTATCTAAACACACACACACAAACACACACACACACACACATCTTTATAGGAGGAGTGTGTAAACAGTAAGATATAGTGGTCCCTCCCAGGTTAACTTCTAATACTCCTCACTGGAGCTGTTGTAGAGACAAGCTATCATCATAAAGTATCGCTGGCACAGTTTGGAGGCTTAATATAATATTTTTTTTTCTAGTTTGTGTTTTATGATCTAGAATCTGTGTGTGTGTGTTTAGTTATCGTAATATTGTTTTTGTTGTGTATTGTGGACGAACGCACAAGCGAACATAAATTTATCTTTATATTCTACGTAGATTTCATTTATCCTGAAGAGCGAGGGTCAGAGACAACCTCCCTTGGGTGTCATTGTATTGGTTGAAGCTTTGTTTCTGACTCTATACCCAGTGCTTGTCCCATTGTCTCTCAGCATCGACTGTTGGGTAAAGAACGGTGTCCATAACTTGTTAAATCTCGACATGTTTGATCCTCGTTAATATTAAAGGTTTAATACAATGCTATTTTGTTTTCGTTAGTAGTATAAGTATAGATTTTTTATCGTCCGTCATAACTCTCAGCTTGTCCGAGTATACGTTTGACACTGTGACTTGCTGGAACATGCTCGTCAACCTTTAATCAGCGCTGTAATATCTCATTTGATGTTTAGTACCGTTCCGATAGGTATGCAGCGACTGAGTTTGTTACAGTACTCGTCACCTGTAGTAAGGATCATTGGTTTGATCCTAGAGCACTCTCAGTCCACCCGGTAGCAAATGGGGACCTAAATCTACAGTTGGAGAAGTGAAGGTTATTGAGTACAGTGCCGGTCATCCTGCCTCCTAATGGGTAATTAAAGCCCATGAGACCTCTTTCACTTTTATAGTTTCGATCAGGCGCGTATAGAAAGTTTTGGGTGTTGGCTGTAGGTGTCTGTACTGCACACTGTAAACATTGACCATCCAGCAACACAGAACAGGGCATTATGTTACTGAGGTCCATGACTATGTTTATTTCCTGAAGTTACTGTGTATTTATCTTGCGTCTGTATTACATAAAAGAAAAAATATCTGTACAAGGCTAGGGATTTGTCTAGCTTTAATATAGTGTATACTGTTGAATACAAGGTGAAAAATTAATAATGATACTGATAATAATAATAATATAATAATGATACTAATATAATAATGATAATAATCATGTATAAATGATTGTGAAAGTTACATTTATTGTTAGTTTTGTAAGTATCGTTATTACCTCAGAAAATGTAAATTATTAAAGAAAAAATATTGATGTCGTCTCTGATAATCAACACGTCTGTAAGTAACTCTGAGTTATAAAGCCTAGAGGAGTTATGCGGTGTGGCCATTAAATGTTTTTTTGTTTTTGTTTTATTACTATTGGATATATTAGCTGAAGACCTGAGTTTGGACAAGGGGTTCGAGCCTGTATTGTGGACTGAAGTGTGAATAAACAACACATTCCACGTTATTATCAACATCATCTACCCCTGTCAGGTGTTGCTGCCAGCACAGGGGGCAGGGGGTAATGTAAGATTGTTTACAATGAGGCAGACACACCTGGCAGTGAGGTGGTGAAAAAAGACATTTAGTGTAAACTGAGTGATACTGAGAGTAAACATTTGCTTTGTCTTAAAGCTCTCACTACGTGAACTTTGGCGTAACTTTATATCGCTACCAAAAATGTCACAGCTTGACACATTAGCTTGATCTAGGTGATGTTCAGTGTCATATCCAATGTGTCACGAGGCAGTGACAGTGAAACAGTTGTTAGTTTGATAGTTTGTTATAAGCTTAATGAGGTTATCCGTGAAGGTCAGTGAGCACACAGGGACCTTGAATCATGCCCAGAACTCGGTGCCTCCTAGCCAAGTCTTCACACTATCTGTAGACGAGGTCATCCTACAAGTGGTAAGTTACAGTGTTGCATTAGCTATGTGGTGTTGACAATGCTAATAATTTATATGGTTTACCCCTAATACTGGCGCCATTGTTTACACTACAAAATAATTTTTAGTAGTTGATATGTTTTTCACAAATATTTGAAATTTTATTTTTCTGTTTGTATTTCGATAAAATCTGTTGTGTAATTCAAGTTGGTTCCAAAATAAGATGTTGCCATTTCAGAGTGAGTACGGATATTATTTATATATGTAGAATAATTCGTAATGACGAAAATGCACACTGATAAAATAAACTTGGTGTTCTCTATAAAATAATATTATTAATTAGCTAAACATTTGGATATTTATAATTGATTTTTATGCACAAAAATGTCCCTCTTCATAAGAAAATTACTTACATTTGTTTTCATTGTATGTACTTTCGGAAAATAAATTTATGACAGAAATTAAATTTGAAAAATATAAAGAAAAAATGCTCCTGTAGTCGCCGGTGTGCTTCTCTGCCTGGCAGTTGTATAATTGTTGCTCATTTGTACATTATTTTTTGTGTTATTTTTATAATCTAGAAAACAGACATTAAGATGCCATTATAAACAAGTTAATAATGGGGAGAACAAGTGTGAACCTTCATGTAAAATATTATTTCAAAGAATTAGCAGCCAGAAAATTCGCAGTGAATTAAAGGATAAAAAGACAAAAACTTGCAGCTTATGATAAATTCACTATTACTCTGATATATGATTGATAATTTAAAAAACAGGGTTAGAAGCCAATAGAAAATAACGTGTTCCTCCTCGTTTTATTATTTATTAAACAATAATTTCATATGATCTTCAGAACTGGCTGGTATTGAAACACACTGTAACAGATTATGAAGACAGGTACAGTACAGTACACAGTAAAGAAGAAACTGACGTTATACTGTGCCTCGTTCATCATTATCAGTCTTGTAGGAATAATTGATGTACTCTATATGGTGGGAGTAAACGACTCCTGCGCTGTAAGCATGAAAATCAGATTTACCTTGGAGGCGCTGCTTGGTATGCAAGATCACGCAAGCTGTATACTGACAGATAAGGGTGGAGGTGGTCGTAGTGTTGAGTGAGGGCGGGTGTAGTTTGTCGGTCAGACGTTGTGCGTTTTGTCACGCTCACACGCAACTTCCAAGCAGTTCCAGACGTCACATATATAGTTTCTCTGTCTAGTAGTAGTTGACTCAGCTGACCGAAGTACTTATAAGGTACACAGCAAGGCAGTAACTCCTGGCAACTAATAGTGTTTGTAAATGAGGACAGTAACGTACTGTACATTGAGTGAATCGTTTCGGACACTGGCCAGGACTAGATCAATGTTTTGTTGACAGAAATCAGCTGATGGGCCGAGATAAATGTTTACTGAGTTCTGCGTGTGGATATAAAACGGCTCCGCTATCCTAGTGAATATTGACACACTGATGATGTACGATCCATACATAATGTATAAAGACGACCCATTACATGAATACAGATGGAGTGACTGTGATGCACACGTAGTTACTTTCTCTCATGTCTTTCTCTCTCACTTTCACATTGACACACAAATACACACACAAGGCGTTAATCATCTATAGTACTCAAGATTTAGTGTCAGTAATTCATTTACTTCATAATTAGACATGACATACAGACTCATTGTGGTGTTTACTAAGAGTATTTGTCTGTTGGTATTCATGTGTCATCATCGTGGGAAGATTTAATGCCATATAGTTCAAGATTTACGTGGCTACCTAACGTCACAGGTGAAGCAGTCAATGGTCGGCAAAAAACCTCAACCATATATTATATTAATGAAAATAAACCACTGAGTTTGTTTTCGTTTCGTTGGTGAATGTTTGGTTTAGCCTTTATTGTGTTAAGAGCTTGCGATGCCTGAGAGTCACTGTACGGGGTGACAGAAGTGTCTCAGTGTTTATGTTGCCTACTTAGTGTATATATATATACATATATATATATATATATATATATATATATATATATATATATATATATATATATATATATATATATATATATATATATATATATATATATATATATATATATATATAGTGTATATTTTATGTTTTTGTGGCTTGTCTCGCCTCCAATAGGTGTTTACCAGGTGGACTAACCTTGGATGTAATGGCTTTTACGCCTTTACGTTAGTGTATTCAGAATGTCTTGAGCTAGTTAGGAATGCCATGAGAGTGTATGTATTACTCTGAGTGTAAGTTTATGCCTGAGAATATGTTTGCATTGTCTTAAGTGTTCAATGACTGCATTAAGTAAGTCCGCAGTTATCCTGAGTCCTTGTGTTTATTTTCATATTTATTGTCTTAGTCCATGCATCTATCAAGAGTATATGTCCTGCCTTGATAAGAAGTGCGCCGTCATGACTGTGTGTTTATATAATAAGTATGTGTGTGCGCGCGCGTGCGTTTGTGTATGTCGAGTTTCAAGTTTGTGTTCCAGTCAAGTGTATAATGTATACAGTCTCATGAGTGTATTGCTATTGGTGTCTTCAGAACATTTAGAACTAGTGTTCAATCTTTGGGGTGTTGTCTTAGCGTTTAAATACCTGTAATGTTAGCACGAGCAACGACTCTTATTTCCAGGTGAGAAGTAGCATACTTAAGGAACCAAAACCCTGAACTATAAAACTGGGAACTTCAAAAGGTCATAAGTTGGTTCAAGATCACCTTCCACACCTCTCTAGTACTCTTATACGTGTCGTCTGATTATTTCCAAGATGACTAATGAAAAAGTAAATTTATAAGCAGATAATTTCATAAAAAAAATCCGGTGTCGGGTCACATTGGGAGTAAATCAGGGGATGAGGAGCACAAAATGACCCATAACATGTAATGGTAATGCAGTAAAGTGTTTGCGTCTATACAACCTCAATAGATGTGTCAGGAAGCTCACGTACACTGTCGACAGATACTAATATATATACAGAGAATATCATTTAACCATCAAGGGATCAGGCAGAAGTGTTCATATCATTAGGAGTCAAATTAAGGCCTCTAGTGAAAGGCAAATTAATAATTGATCTCGAGTGATATGAATAATAAATTAGGCTGTGGGTGTAAACTGTAACAGTATCTCTCCACCGCCGCAGCACATTTATATCTCCTAGTTCTGGCCAACAGGTTCGCTCTTCAGTAATAGTAATTCTTCACAACTTTATGGGGTGATATGTTTTTTCGTTATTTGACACTATAAAAAAATACGACTCAAGAATCAAATCAAATAAACCATGAATGTAGATAAAAGGAATTACTTTTGTTTAAATAAAAAAGGATAATATAAAATGAATGCGTGATATATATCCAGTGTTTTGATTAATTTTGTTTTTGTGTAGACAGGTGGGAAGATATTTTCTCTAACTCGTCATCGAATTATTTTTTCGACAGGACTGCCTGCATTGAAGTAGGGAAAATAAAAGTCAACAAATATAACCCAGAGGTATTCATGGGTGTGTGGCGGAGGGTGTTTACCGCCTCCTCCACGACTCAAATCAGGTTATACTTACTTGAGAAATCTTTAATCATTAACCATTACCTAAACTGAACTAATCACTTCATTAATATAACAGTTAACACTTAATACTAGTGAAGCGCTGACTCTGGTGGTCTTGTTCAGTGTGTTGTTGATATAAAGCATCTCCCATTAGCTTCTTTCATCATGGATAATAAATAAAAATACAAGCCCCATTATCTTACAGGCTTCCACTCACTACACAACATCACTGAGCCTAACATTTCCGATTAAGGCATTATTCCAAGGCACCACTTTTAGCAATGTATAGTACAGATTTTTTTCACCCAAGTACTGCGATATTCACTTAACTACACTCTCCACTTGCTGCTCCACCACTGCCGGGAAATAATATTTCATTATCACTAAAACAGGTGACAAAAAATAGAATGGGAACAAATAAAAAAGAGACTCGACCCTCGTGGGTTCTTGTGATCGGCTTCCCATCGCCCTTGCGAGGTATGGGATCCATACAAGATGGCGGCCGCTCACTCGAGCGCCGACAAAGGCTGTTTCGGTTATTAAATTTTCTCTCACAATCGCCACATTACAGAAACTTCATTTTTCAATTCACTACACCCTGGGTACGGGCTATTCACGTAACTGGTGTGTACTATCATCTACAATAGGCGAGAGACAGATCTGGAAAACCAAGTTTCACATTCCGCTATTCGCTTCTCGTAATTCATTCGTCTTGAATATGGAGACAGCATAACACATTACAATTTACACTATTTTCTCTATACTATCTTTATTTTTTTTTTACAATTAACTTTGGAGTTTAGAAACGTACAGCTCGCTGAAGTTTCCCCACACTGAACTTTTATAAAGAACATCGGATTACCACTTGTTTTCTTGAACAATTGCAACTTATTAAAGCTGTCGTGTTGATTTTACCAATATATCACGATTTATCTTTTAATTTACCATTATAAAACACAGAGGAGAGGATAATTCCTGCTTCATATATTATATTCTCGCTGAATGACAAAGAACTGTTTGTAAGACGCACAGGTTCCCTCTACAATACACTACACTACACTCCACAGAAGACAGTCTTGTGTATATCTGAGCATCACATACAGTTGTTAAGGACAGCATTACCTCCACCAGTACTGCTCCCTCCACTACATTATTTACTTGCCTTCATATTTTCACTTGGTATTATGTCGCTCGTCACTGTGATAGTACTGAATTATTTTTTATAACTTCAAGTGAATAATAAGTTTTCTTATACATTTTTTTTCTTTATTTGAACAGAAGAATTTAATTGGGTAAAAAAATAAGTCCTTTTAGAAAAGCATATCTCGAATTCACAGCGCTCCTTCATCATGACCTTTCTTAGCTGAGAGGGACGAGGTGAAGCCATAGAGGACTGGTGGGAGGTACTGTGGCACACAAGCTTCCCCAGAGGTACTGCAATAGTCGGGCGGCGATGTGCGCCTATTTCATCTACCCAGGGTACTGTTGGCGGAGCTGCGCCCTCACCCTCCTTCCACTCTTGCGCTTGCCGCGTTTGGTAACTCAGGGTAATCTTGGTGACGTTGCTATCTCACCTTGTTTACACGTCCACTACCCCGTTGTTGTTGTTGCTGCTGCTGCTGCTCCTGCCTGCACATGAAGGTAGTAACTAATGTATTACTTCCTTTCTATCCACAATTTATTTCAGCACAACGAGGGTATATTACAGGATTTCACTGACAGAATTTCTGTTCTGAGCTCAGGTAAACACATAGACGGGTTATTCCTTGTTTATCCATGACTGGGGTACTAGATAAGTTGAGTAATAATCACTTATTATTCAGCACTGGATCCCTGGACCCCGGCAGCGACTAGAATAGCAGAAGCGGGCGGGTGTAGTGTCCTTCGGCTTACACCTTTGCACCCTGACACTCACTATCATGTTTCGTTATAACACTTCCACGTGCCGTGGTGCAGCTGTGCTCCCAGCCGGAGAGAGGCGATTATCACTATTTTTAGGGAGGATTTGCTTCCCCAACTCGGTACACCGGACTGAATGTTCACCATCGACAAACTTCCGCCGTCAAGCCCCGGGGGGACGCAATGACCTCCGCTTTGTTTACAGTTTCTCCGTGAGGCGGGGACACCTCCTGATGCCTCCAGCACCACACAGCACTTCACACCTTCTCGATACATACACCACTTTCATCCGTCAGCTAATCGATATCCGCGGAGTGGTCTGCTGGTTCATGCTAGAGCCACACGCCGCAGCGGATGGCTCGCACTACTGCAAAATCACTGGTTTGTCGCGCCTGCCTGGTGAGGTACACCTAGCACGGGCGCCGCCTACTCACCACCACGCTGTATATCACACACGGTTGTATTATCAGGCAGACAAGCACTGCCTTATCAGCAGGAGGGGAAGCTGATAAGCTCGTTGTCTCCGATGCTGGATCAAGATGACAGATTTTGTCGTCTTTCGTACCGCCATGAGAGGCGTGTGGACCGTGTTGGCTCCCAAGGTGCACTGGCAAGCAAGAGCTGTGCTTGACTTCTGCATGCACGCTCCTCCCCCTTCCCCCTCTCTTGCAGCGCTCTCTTCTGCCTGATGCGCGCCATGTGCATTTCCGCGCCTGGTCTGCTTGCAATTCCCTGTTTCAAATACAAATCATTAAACTATGGGTAGGGGAGAGGTCTCCCCATACAAACAGCCAACTATTAATTTGAATTTCTCTTGTCTGCTTTGCCACTAACTCTCCCTCATCGTGCCTGGCTCACGACTGAGCCACATTTGCTTGATTCATATCGTGCATGGCAGGCTAGCACCAAGTTACTTTAAAATCTTCGATCGTTGGCTCCCGACCTACTGCCAACCGGCATTCGGACATTAACCCAGAATCCCGCACCTCTCACCTTGACTCTCTCATGTCATCAACATATTCTTTACTATTAACACTGTATTGGTAACGAACATATACTTTTATAATGATATTCTTATTTTATTGATCTTTGCACACCGACGAGAGACGGGAAAGGTGTGAGGAGTGAGTGAGGGACAGTTGGCCAGGGAGAGGGTTTCTGGGTCACGGAGGGCTTCAGGGTGCCGACGGGAAGGTCTCGCCTCTATACGACAAGTGGCGCGCCGTGCCCATACATCCCCGCCACCACCCAGCCAACCACCTCTTGTCACCACCATTATTTTCCTCTCGCTTGTTTTGATTGAAATAACCCTTCATGTTTATTTATTTCACATGATATTTTTTTCTTAATTGCCTGTTCTATGGAAGGTGTTGAAGGACACGATTTTTTTACCATCATGAGTATTTGTTTCATTACCGTTTATGTTTATTTTGGGAACTATTTTGTTTTTTAACTTTTCTTTTCAAAGGAAATTGCTTACGGTTGCAAATTCATTTTTACTGCAGTTTATGCAGGTCTTAATATGAAAAGAACGTATATCGATTGACTTTTTTTCTTCGTATTTTACACAACCATAATAGAAATCTTTTATTGTGATACCAGTGTTCTCTGGTTGATAATTAATCGCAGCGTTTGTGGCAGGGCTGTGGAGTCGGAGTCGGAGTCGGAGTCGAGGAGTCGGAGGAAATTTCGGCTTGTGGAGTCGGAGTCGGAGTCGGTAAAATTGTCCAGACTCCGACTCCGACTCCTCGAACTATGAGGCTATCTTGAAGACCTCGATAATAAACGTGTTTCACTAACTGAAAGCCAGTGGAACCAGGTGACACAGTTAGAAAGTCTGCTCTCTCACCCTTTTGCTGCTACCAAGAAACTGCAAGCTGAGGATCTAACACCTGGTACATTTTTATTGGAGTGGAAAAGGTTACTATACAAGTTGAACAAAAGTGGAGGATTAATCGCTGAGGGCATTGTATCTTCAATGAAAAGAAGAGAGAATGTATTGCTGGATAACAAAATCTTGTTAGCTGCTGTTTACCTTGATCCCATGAATAGAATTTTGTTGGACAATGATCAAACTAGTAAAGGAAAAGAGGCACTATATGAAATAGCAGTACGCATAAAAGAAATGAAGTCACAAACTGAAATTCATGAACCTGAACAAGTTAGAAACATTGACAAGTCAAGTAGCTCAGATTCAGATTCAGCATCTTCAAACAAGGAAATAGACTTTGATTCCTACTTGGACGGACACAATAGAACAAGCAAAGGTAAAGCGACATCGGAGTG
This sequence comes from Homarus americanus, assembly GCF_018991925.1. NCBI lineage: Eukaryota > Metazoa > Arthropoda > Malacostraca > Decapoda > Nephropidae > Homarus > Homarus americanus. The sequence goes on along the minus strand of NW_024712293.1, from coordinate 6,792 downwards.
AAAACGCAGCAGCGGTAGACATTAAAAATACGAGATTTCAGCAAGATTTCTTTGGTGCACTGATGGAAGTGGAGAAATTTGACCGGTCTTCAAAAGTGACAGTGGAAGAAGCCATACCTGCTTACCCAGAGATTGTAAAAGATGTAACTAGAGCTGTGACAGCAATGCCACCCACTCAGGTCAGTGTAGAAAGACTGTTTTCTGCACTGAAAATAATCAGATAAGATTTAAGGGCTTCCATGAAGGAAGATCTGACTGAAGCTATTCTGTTCCTAAGAACAAATATATGAACTCAGGCATATTCATTGCAGTGATTCCACTGATCCCACTGATTTTCTTAAATTATTAAAAGAATTTATTTCCATTTTATAAGCATTATTATGAATTTATTGTAGCAGGCACAGTATAGCACTATAAATTTGGACGATAGTCTCTTCTTTACCATTTGAAATTTTGAATTATATCAAATTTTGTTTCGTTGAAAACTGCACAGAGGCTCTCAGCTACAAAACAATTAGCTACAACCTGTTTTTGGTGAGATTAAGGCAAATTTAATTTAATAACTTAATCATGTAAGGTTTATCCATTTTCCTTAATAAGGTATTCATTTCTTTAATGTACATAAATATATAACTTTACTTTAAAAGGAATTGTAGGATCATCATTTAGATCCACATCAGATTATGAGCTTAAACAAAATTCATATGCTGAGATCGAACTTTTAGATATACATGTAAATGGTGTTTCCTAGTTAATATCTTGAACTCTTAATAAATTTATTTTTCTTTTGATTGAAACTTTGAAAGTCAAGCCTATCATCTTTTTGTAGTTCTTAAATATCGTCCAGATCATTAATAAAGCTGTAGCAGTATAGCCACGGTGTTTTACTTTTTACCTATGCAGGTTACAACATACAAATTACAATTAGGATGGTAGAAATAGTTGTTACAAATAGGCCAAGGAGTCGGAGTTTGAAGCATAAAAATTTGAGGAGTCGGAGTCGAAGGTTTTGTCTTCGACTCCACAGCCCTGGCAGGCAAGTAAATACGTAGGGAGGAGCAGGCTTGCAGGAGGTAATGCAACCTAACAACTGTATGTGATGCCTACAGATATACACAAGACTGTCTTTCAGGAGTGTAGTGTAGTGCATTGTAGAGGGAACCAAAGTGTCTTACAAACAAGCCTCTTGTCATTCAGCGAGAATATAATATATGAAGCAGGAATTATCCTCTCCTCTGTGTTTTATAATGGTAAAATAAAAAAGATAAATCGTGATATATTGGTAAAATCAACACGACAGCTTTAATAAGTTGCAATTGTTCAAGAAAACAAGTGGTAATCCGATGTTCTTTATAAAAGTTCAGTGTGGGGAAACTTCAGCGAGTTGTACGTTTCTAAACTCCAAAGTTAATTGTAAAAAAAAATAAAGATAGTATAGAGAAAATAGTGTAAATTGTAATGTGTTATGCTGTCTCCATATTCAAGACGAATGAATTACGAGAAGCGAATAGCTGAATGTGAAACTTGGTTTTCCAGATCTGTCTCTCGCCTATTGTAGATGATAGTACACACCAGTTACGTGAATAGCCCGTACCCAGGGTGTAGTGAATTGAAAAATGAAGTTTCTGTAATGTGGCGATTGTGAGAGAAAATTTAATAACCGAAACAGCCTTTGTCGGCGCTCGAGTGAGCGGCCGCCATCTTGTATGGATCCCATACCTCGCAAGGGCGATGGGAAGCCGATCACAAGAACCCACGAGGGTCGAGTCTCTTTTTTATTTGTTCCCATTCTATTTTTTGTCACCTGTTTTAGTGATAATGAAATATTATTTCCCGGCAGTGGTGGAGCAGCAAGTGGAGAGTGTAGTTAAGTGAATATCGCAGTACTTGGGTGAAAAAAATCTGTACTATACATTGCTAAAAGTGGTGCCTTGGAATAATGCCTTAATCGGAAATGTTAGGCTCAGTGATGTTGTGTAGTGAGTGGAAGCCTGTAAGATAATGGGGCTTGTATTTTATTTATTATCCATGATGAAAGAAGCTAATGGGAGATGCTTTATATCAACAACACACTGAACAAGACCACCAGAGTCAGCGCTTCACTAGTATTAAGTGTTAACTGTTATATTAATGAAGTGATTAGTTCAGTTTAGGTAATGGTTAATGATTAAAGATTTCTCAAGTAAGTATAACCTGATTTGAGTCGTGGAGGAGGCGGTAAACACCCTCCGCCACACACCCATGAATACCTCTGGGTTATATTTGTTGACTTTTATTTTCCCTACTTCAATGCAGGCAGTCCTGTCGAAAAAATAATTCGATGACGAGTTAGAGAAAATATCTTCCCACCTGTCTACACAAAAACAAAATTAATCAAAACACTGGATATATATCACGCATTCATTTTATATTATCCTTTTTTATTTAAACAAAAGTAATTCCTTTTATCTACATTCATGGTTTATTTGATTTGATTCTTGAGTCGTATTTTTTTAGTGTCAAATAACGAAAAAACATATCACCCCATAAAGTTGTGAAGAATTACTATTACTGAAGAGCGAACCTGTTGGCCAGAACTAGGAGATATAAATGTGCTGCGGCGGTGGAGAGATACTGTTACAGTTTACACCCACAGCCTAATTTATTATTCATATCACTCGAGATCAATTATTAATTTGCCTTTCACTAGAGGCCTTAATTTGACTCCTAATGATATGAACACTTCTGCCTGATCCCTTGATGGTTAAATGATATTCTCTGTATATATATTAGTATCTGTCGACAGTGTACGTGAGCTTCCTGACACATCTATTGAGGTTGTATAGACGCAAACACTTTACTGCATTACCATTACATGTTATGGGTCATTTTGTGCTCCTCATCTCCTGATTTACTCCCAATGTGACCCGACACCGGATTTTTTTTATGAAATTATCTGCTTATAAATTTACTTTTTCATTAGTCATCTTGGAAATAATCAGACGACACGTATAAGAGTACTAGAGAGGTGTGGAAGGTGATCTTGAACCAACTTATGACCTTTTGAAGTTCCCAGTTTTATAGTTCAGGGTTTTGGTTCCTTAAGTATGCTACTTCTCACCTGGAAATAAGAGTCGTTGCTCGTGCTAACATTACAGGTATTTAAACGCTAAGACAACACCCCAAAGATTGAACACTAGTTCTAAATGTTCTGAAGACACCAATAGCAATACACTCATGAGACTGTATACATTATACACTTGACTGGAACACAAACTTGAAACTCGACATACACAAACGCACGCGCGCGCACACACATACTTATTATATAAACACACAGTCATGACGGCGCACTTCTTATCAAGGCAGGACATATACTCTTGATAGATGCATGGACTAAGACAATAAATATGAAAATAAACACAAGGACTCAGGATAACTGCGGACTTACTTAATGCAGTCATTGAACACTTAAGACAATGCAAACATATTCTCAGGCATAAACTTACACTCAGAGTAATACATACACTCTCATGGCATTCCTTACTAGCTCAAGACATTCTGAATACACTAACGTAAAGGCGTAAAAGCCATTACATCCAAGGTTAGTCCACCTGGTAAACACCTATTGGAGGCGAGACAAGCCACAAAGACATAAAATATACAGTATATATATACACTAAGTAGGCAACATAAACACTGAGACACTTCTGTCACCCCGTACAGTGACTCTCAGGCATCGCAAGCTCTTAACACAATAAAGGCTAAACCAAACATTCACCAACGAAACGAAAACAAACTCAGTGGTTTATTTTCATTAATATAATATATGGTTGAGGTTTTTTGCCGACCATTGACTGCTTCACCTGTGACGTTAGGTAGCCACGTAAATCTTGATCTATATGGCATTAAATCTTCCCACGATGATGACACATGAATACCAACAGACAAATACTCTTAGTAAACACCACAATGAGTCTGTATGTCATGTCTAATTATGAAGTAAATGAATTACTGACACTAAATCTTGAGTACTATAGATGATTAACGCCTTGTGTGTGTATTTGTGTGTCAATGTGAAAGTGAGAGAGAAAGACATGAGAGAAAGTAACTACGTGTGCATCACAGTCACTCCATCTGTATTCATGTAATGGGTCGTCTTTATACATTATGTATGGATCGTACATCATCAGTGTGTCAATATTCACTAGGATAGCGGAGCAGTTTTATATCCACACGCAGAACTCAGTAAACATTTATCTCGGCCCATCAGCTGATTTCTGTCAACAAAACATTGATCTAGTCCTGGCCAGTGTCCGAAACGATTCACTCAATGTACAGTACGTTACTGTCCTCATTTACAAACACTATTAGTTGCCAGGAGTTACTGCCTTGCTGTGTACCTTATAAGTACTTCGGTCAGCTGAGTCAACTACTACTAGACAGAGAAACTATATATGTGACGTCTGGAACTGCTTGGAAGTTGCGTGTGAGCGTGACAAAACGCACAACGTCTGACCGACAAACTACACCCGCCCTCACTCAACACTACGACCACCTCCACCCTTATCTGTCAGTATACAGCTTGCGTGATCTTGTATACCAAGCAGCGCCTCCAAGGTAAATCTGATTTTCATGCTTACAGCGCAGGAGTCGTTTACTCCCACCATATAGAGTACATCAATTATTCCTACAAGACTGATAATGATGAACGAGGCACAGTATAACGTCAGTTTCTTCTTTACTGTGTACTGTACTGTACCTGTCTTCATAATCTGTTACAGTGTGTTTCAATACCAGCCAGTTCTGAAGATCATATGAAATTATTGTTTAATAAATAATAAAACGAGGAGGAACACGTTATTTTCTATTGGCTTCTAACCCTGTTTTTTAAATTATCAATCATATATCAGAGTAATAGTGAATTTATCATAAGCTGCAAGTTTCTGTCTTTTTATCCATTAATTCACTGCGAATTTTCTGGCTGCTAATTCTTTGAAATAATATTTTACATGAAGGTTCACACTTGTTCTCCCCATTATTAACTTGTTTATAATGGCATCTTAATGTCTGTTTTCTAGATTATAAAAATAACACAAAAAATAATGTACAAATGAGCAACAATTATACAACTGCCAGGCAGAGAAGCACACCGGCGACTACAGGAGCATTTTTTCTTTATATTTTTCAAATTTAATTTGTCATAAATTTATTTTCCGAAAGTACATACAATGAAAACAAATGTAAGTAATTTTCTTATGAAGAGGGACATTTTTGTGCATAAAAATCAATTATAAATATCCAAATGTTTAGCTAATTAATAATATTATTTTATAGAGAACACCAAGTTTATTTTATTAGTGTGCATTTTCGTCATTACGAATTATTCTACATATATAAATAATATCCGTACTCACTCTGAAATGGCAACATCTTATTTTGGAACCAACTTGAATTACACAACAGATTTTATCGAAATACAAACAGAAAAATAAAATTTCAAATATTTGTGAAAAACATAACTACTAAAAATTATTTTGTAGTGTAAACAATGGCGCCAGTATTAGGGGTAAACCATATAAATTATTAGCATTGTCAACACCACATAGCTAATGCAACACTGTAACTTACCACTTGTAGGATGACCTCGTCTACAGATAGTGTGAAGACTTGGCTAGGAGGCACCGAGTTCTGGGCATGATTCAAGGTCCCTGTGTGCTCACTGACCTTCACGGATAACCTCACTAAGCTTATAACAAACTATCAAACTAACAACTGTTTCACTGTCAATGCCTCGTGACACATTGGATATGACACTGAACATCACCTAGATCAAGCTAATGTGTCAAGCTGTGACATTTTTGGTAGCGATATAAAGTTACGCCAAAGTTCACGTAGTGAGAGCTTTAAGACAAAGCAAATGTTTACTCTCAGTATCACTCAGTTTACACTAAAGTGTCTTTTTCCACCACCTCACTGCCAGGTGTGTCTGCCTCATTGTAAACAATCTTACATTACCCCCTGCCCCCTGTGCTGGCAGCAACACCTGACAGAGGTAGATGATGTTGATAATAACGTGGAATGTGTTGAATATTCACACTTCAGTCCACAATACAGGCTCGAACCTCTTGTCCAAACTCAGGTCTTCAGCTAATATATCCAACAGTAATAAAACGAAAACAAAAAAACATTTAATGGCCACACCGCATAACTCCTCTAGGCTTTATAACTCACAGTTACTTACAGACGTGTTGGTTATCAGAGACATCAATATTTTTTTTTTTAATAATTTACATTTTCTGAGGTAATAACGATACTAACAATAAATGTAACTTTCACAATCATTTATATATGATTCTTATCATTATTATATTAGTATTATTATTATATTATTATTATTATCAGTATCATTATTAATTTTTCACCTTGTATTCAACAGTATACACTATATTAAAGCTAGACAAATCCCTGGCCTTGTACAGATATTTTTTCTTTTATGTAATACAGAAGCAAGATAAATACACAGTAACTTCAGGAAATATACATAGTCATGGACCTCAGTAACATAATGCCCTGTTCTGTGTTGCTGGATGGTCAATGTTTACAGTGTGCAGTACAGACACCTACAGCCAACACCCAAAACTTTCTATACGCGCCTGATCGAAACTATAAAAGTGAAAGAGGTCTCATGGGCTTTAATTACCCATTAGGAGGCAGGATGACCGGCACTGTACTCAATAACCTTCACTTCTCCAACTGTAGATTTAGGTCCCCATTTGCTACCGGGTGGACTGAGAGTGCTCTAGGATCAAA
>NW_024712292.1:0-17874 GCF_018991925.1 Homarus americanus | reverse complement strand
TCAGAGGCCTTTGTTATACTCGATCAGGGGACTTTGTTATACTCGATCAGGAGGATTTGTTATACTCGATCAGGGGAATTTGTTATACTCGATCAAGGACTTTGTTATCCTCGATCAGGGGACTTTGTTATACTCGATGAGCGGGCTTTGTTATACTCGATCAGGGGGCATTGTTATAGACTTTTAGGGTCCTTTGTTATACTCGATGAGGGGCCTTTGTTATACTCGTTCAGGGGACTTTGTTATACTCGACCAGGGGACTTTGTTATACTCGATCTAGGGCCTTTGTTATACTTGATCAGGGGACTTTGTTATACTCGACCAGGGGACTTTGTTATACTCGATGAGGGGACTTTGTTATACTCGATGAGGGGACTTTATTGTACTCGATCAGGTGACATTGTTATACTCGATCAGGGGACTTTGTTATACTCGATCAGGAGAATTTGTTATACTCGATCAGAGGACTTTGTTATACTCGATCAAGGACTTTGTTATCCTCGATTAGGGGACTTTGTTATACTCGATGAACGGGGTTTGTTATACTCGATCAGGGGACATTGTTATAGACTTTTAGGGTCCTTTGTTATACTCGATCAGGGGCCTTTGTCATACTCGTTCAGGGGACTTTGTTATACTCGACCAGAGGACTTTGTTATACGCGATCTAGGGCCTATGTTATAGTTGATTCAGGGGACTTTTTTATACTCGATCAGTGGACTTTGTTATACTCGATCAGGGGACTTTGTTATACTCGATCAGGGGGGTTTGTTATACTCGATCAGGGAACTTTGTTATACTCGATCAGGTTGCCTTTGTTATAATTGTTCAGGGGACTTTGTTATACTCGATCAGGGGCCTTTGTTAAACTCGATCAGGGGCCTTTGATATACTCGATTAGGGGACTTTGTTATACTCGATCAGGGGACTTTGTTATACTCGATCAGGGGGCTTTGTTATACTCGATCAGGGAACTTTGTTATACTCGATCAGTGGCCTTTCTTATACTCGATCAGGGGCCTTTCTTATACTCGATCAGGGGACTTTGTTATACTCGACCAGGGGAGTTTGTTATACTCGACCAGGGGACTTTGTTATACTCGATGAGGGGCCTTTGTTAAACGCGAGATGAGGGCCTTGTTATACCGATAAGGGACTTTGTTATACCTGATTAGGGGACTTTGTTATACCTGATCAGGGTGGCTTTGTTATACTCGATCAGGGAACTTTTGTTATACTCGATCAGGGACTTTGTTATACTCGGATCAGGGACTTTGTTATACTGGATCAGGGACCTTGTTATATTCGATCAGGGGGCTTTGTTTTACTCGATCAGGGGAATTTGTTATACTCGATCAGGGGACTTTGTTATTTTCGATGAGGGGAATTTTTTATACTCGATCATTGGACTTTGTTATACTCGATGAGGGGACTTTGTTCTGCTCGATCAGGGGAATTTGTTATACTCGATCAGGGGACTTTGTTATTTTCGATGAGGGGACTTTTTTATACTCGATCATTGGACTTTGTTATACTCGATGAGGGGCCTTTACTCGATCAGGGGACTTTGTTATACCCGATCAGGGGACTTTGTTATAATCGATCAGAGGACTTTGTTATACTCTATGAGGGGGCTTTGTTATCCTCGATCAGGGAACTTTATTATACTCAGTGAGGGGACTTTGTTATACTGGATCAGGGGACTTTGTTTTACTCGATGAGGGGGCTTTGTATACTCAATCAGGGGACTTTGTTATACTCGATCAGGGGACTTTGTTATACTCTATCAGGGTACTTTGTTATACTCGATCAGGAGAATTTGTTATACTCGACCTGGGACTTTGTTATACTCGATTTGGAGCCTTTGTTATGCTTGATCAGGGGGCTTTGTTATACTCGATCAGTGGACTTTGTTATACTTGATCAGGGGGGCTTTGCTATACTCGATCAGGGGACTTTGTTATTCAAGATAAGGGGGGCTTTATTAATCTCGATCAGGGGGCTTTGTTATACACGATCAGGGAACTTTGTTATACGCGATCAGGGGCCTTTGTTATACTCGTTCAGGCGTCTTTGTTATACTCGACCAGGGGACTCTGTTATACTCGATCAGGCGACTTTGTTATACTCGATCAGGGTGCTTTGTTATACTCGTTCAGGGGCCTTTGATAAACTCGATTAGGGACCTCTGTTATACTCGATCAGGGAAATTTTGTTATACTCGATCATGGGCCTTTGTTATACTCGATGAGGAAACTTTGTTATACTCGATGAAGGGACTTTGTTATACTCGATCAGGGAGCTTTGTTATACTTGATCAGGGGGCCTTTGTTATAATCGTTAAGGGGACTTTGTTATACTCGATCTTGGGACTTTGTTATACTCGACAAGGGAGTTTGTTATACTCGACCAGGGGACTTTGTTATACTCGATGAGGGGCCTTTGTTAAACTCGATGAGGGGCCTTTGTTATAATCGACCAGGGGACTTTGTTATCCTCGATCAGGGGCCTTTGTTAAACTCGTTGAGGGACCTTTGTTATACTCGATCAGGTGACTTTGTTATAAAGATCAGGGGACTTTGTTATATTCGATTAGGGGGCTTTGTTATACTCGATCAGGGAACTTTGTTATACTCGATAAGGGGACTTTGTTATACTCGATCAGGGGACTTTGTTATACTCGATCAGGGGACTTTGTTATACTCGATCAGGGGACTTTGTTATACTCGATAAGGAGAATTTGTTATACTCGATCAGGGGACTTTGTTATACTCGATCAAGGACTTTGTTATCCTCGATCAGGGGACTTTGTTATACTCGATAAGCGGGCTTTGTTATACTCGATCAGGGGACATTGTTATAGACTTTTAGGGTCCTTTGTTATACTCGATCAGGGGCCTTTGTTATACTCGTTCAGGGGACTTTGTTATACTCGACCAGGGACTTTGTTATACTCGATCTAGGGCCTTTGTTATACTTGATCAGGGGACTTTGTTATACTCGACCAGGGGACTTTGTTATACTCGATCAGGGGACTTTGTTATATACTCGATCAGGGGCCTTTGTTATACTCGATCAGGGGACTTTGCTATACTCGACCTGGGACTTTGTTATACTCGATTTGGAGCCTTTGTTATGCTTGATCAGGGGCTTTGTTATACTCGATCAGTGGACTTTGTTATACTTGATCAGGGGGGCTTTGTTATACTCGATCAGGGGACTTTGTTATTCAAGATAAGGGGGGCTTTATTATTCTCGATCAGGGGGCTTTGTTTTACACGATCAGGGAACTTTGTTATACGCGATCAGGGGCCTTTGTTATACTCGTTCAGGCGTCTTTGTTATACTCGACCAGGGGACTCTGTTATACTCGATCAGGCGACTTTGTAATACTCGATCAGGGTGCTTTGATATACTCGTTCAGGGGCCTTTGTTAAACTCGATCAGGGGCCTCTGTTATACTCGATCAGGGAAATTTTGTTATACTCGATCATGGGCCTTTGTTATACTCGATGAGGAAACTTTGTTATACTCGATGAAGGGACTTTGTTATACTCGTTCAGGGAGCTTTGTTATACTTGATCAGGGGGCCTTTGTTATAATCGTTAAGGGGACTTTGTTATACTCGATCATGGGACTTTGTTATACTCGACAAGGGAGTTTGTTATACTCGACCAGGGGACTTTGTTATACTCGATGAGGGACCTTTGTTAAACTCGATGAGGGGCCTTTGTTATAATCGACCAGGGGACTTTGTTATCCTCGATCAGGGGCCTTTGTTAAACTCGTTGAGGGACCTTTGTTATACTCGATCAGGCGACTTTGTTATAAAGATCAGGGGACTTTGTTATATTCGATCAGGGGGCTTTGTTATACTCGATCAGGGAACTTTGTTATACTCGATAAGGGGACTTTGTTATACTCGATCAGGAGACTTTGTTATACTCGATCAGGGGACTTTGTTATACTCGATCAGGGGACTTTGTTATACTCGATGAGGGGCCTTTGTTATACTCGATCAGAGGCCTTTCTTATACTCGATCAGGGGACTTTGTTATACTCGATTAGGAGAATTTGTTATACTCGATCAAGGGACTTTGTTATACTCGATCAAGGACTTTGTTATCCTCGATCAGGGGACTTTGTTATACTCGATGAGCGGGCTTTGTTATACTCGATCAGGGGACATTGTTATAGACTTTTAGGGTCCTTTGTTATACTCGATCAGGGGCCTTTGTTATACTCGATCAGGGGACATTGTTATAGACTTTTAGGGTCCTTTGTTATACTCGATCAGGGGCCTTTGTTATACTCGACCAAGGGACTTTGTTATACTCGATCTAGGGCCTTTGTTATATTTGATCAGGGGACTTTTCTATACTCGACCTGGGAACATTGTTATACTCGATCAGGGGACTTTGTTATACTCGATCAGGGGGCTTTGTTATACTCGATCAGGGAACTTTGTTATACTCGATGAGGGGCCTTTGTTATAATCGTTCAGAGGACTTTGTTATACTCGACCAGGGGACTTTGTTATACTCGATCTGGAGCCTTTGTTATACTTGATCAGGGGGCTTTGTTATACTCGATCAGGGGACTCAGTTATTCTCGATAAGGGGGCCTTTGTTATACTCGATTAGGGGACTTTGTTATACTCGACCAGGGGACTTTGTTATACTCGATCAGGGGCCTTTGTTATACTTCGTCAAGGGGCTTTGTTATACTCGATCAGGGAACATTGTTATTCTCAATAAAGAGGACTTTGTTATACCTACTCAGGTAAGTGGGCTGTTATATTCGATGAGGGACTTTGTTATTCTCGATCATGGGACTTTGTTATACTCGATGAGGGGCCTTTGTTATACTCGATGAGGGGACTTTGTTCTACTCGATCAGGGGAATTTATTATACTCGATAAGGGGACTTTGTTATATTCGATGAGGGGACTTTTTTATACTCAATCATGGGACTTTGTTATACTCGATGAGGGGCCTTTGTTATACTCGATGAGGGGCCTTTGTTATACCCGATCAGGGGACTTTGATATAATCGATCAGAGGACTTTGTTATACTCTATGAGGGGGCTTTGTTATCCTCGATCAGGGAACTTTATTATACTCGGTGAGGGGACTTTGTTATACCGGATCCGGGGAATTTGTTTTACTCGATGAGGGGGCTTTGTTATACTCGATCAAGGGACTTTGTTATACTCGATCAAGGGGGCCTTGTTTCCTCGTCAGAGACGCTGTTGCCTCTCGATCAGGGAACATTTATATAAACCTGGGACTTTGTTATACTCGATTTGGAGCCTTTGTTATACCCGATCAGGGGACTTTATTATTCTCGATAAGGGGGACTTAGTTATACTCGATCAGAGGGCTTTGTTATACTCGATCAGGGAACATTGTTAAACTCGATCAGGGGCCTTTGTTATAATCGTTCAGGGGACTCTATTATACCCGACCAGAGGATTTTGTTATACTCGATCTGGAGCCTTTGTTATACTTGATTAGGGGGATTTATTATACTCGATCAGGGGACTTTGTTATTCTCGATAAGGGGGACTTTGTTATACTGGATCAGGGGGCTTTGTTATACTCGATCAGGGAACTTTGTTATACTCGATGAGGGGCCTTTGTTATACTCGATCAGGGGACTTTGTTATACTCGACCAGGGGACTTTGTTATACTCGATCAGGGGACTTTGTTATACACGACCTGGGACTTTGTTATACTCGATCTGGAGCCTTTGTTATACTTGATCAGGGGTCTTTGTTATACTCGATCAGGGGACTTTGTTATTCTCGATAAGGGGGACTTTGTTATACTCGATGAGGGGGCTTTGTTATACTCGATCATGGAACTTTGTTATACTCGATCAGGGGACTTTGTTATACACGACCTGGGACTTTGTTATAATCGTTCAGGGGACTTTGTTATACTCGATCAGGGGACTTTGTTATACTCGACCAGGGTAGTTTGTTATATTCGATCAGGGGCCTTTGTTATTCTCGTTCAGGCGTCTTTGTTATATTTGATGAGGGGCCTTTGTTATACTCGACCAGGGGACTTTGTTATACTCGATCAGGGGACTTTGTTATACTCGATCAGGGGACTTTGTTATACTCGATTAAGAGACTTTCTTATACTCGATCAGGGGACTTTGTTATTCTCGATCAAGGACTTTGTTATCCTCGATCAGGGAACTTTGTTATACTCGATGAGGGGGCTTTGTTATACTCGATCAGGGGACTTTGTTATACACTTTTAGGGTCCTTTGTTATACTCGATCAGGGGACTTTGTTATACTCGATCTGGGGCCTTTGTTATACTTGATCAGGGGGCTTTGTTATACTCGATCATGGGCCTTTGTTATACTCGATCAGGGGACTTTGTTATACTCGACATGGGACTTTGTTATACTCGATCTGTAGCCTTTGTTATAGTTGGACAGGGGGCTTTGTTATACTCGATCAGGGGACTTTGTTATTCTCGATAAGGGGGACTTTGTTATATTCGATTAGGGGGCTTTGTTATTCTCGGTAAGGGGCACTTTGTTATATTCGATCAGGGAGCTTTGTTATACTCGATCAGGCTATTTTGTTATACTTGATCACGGGCCTTTGTTATAATCGTTCAGGGGACTTTGCTATACTCGATCTGGGGACTTTGTTATACTCGATCAGGGGACCTTGTTATACTCGACCAGGGGAGTTTGTTATACTCGACCAGGGGACTTTGTTATACTCGATGAGGGGCCTTTGTTAAACTCGATGAGGGGCCTTTGTTATACTCGACCACGGGACTTTGTTATACTCGATCAGGGGCCTTTGTTAAACTCGATGAGGGGCCTTTGTTATACTCGATCAGGGGACTTTGTTATACGCGATTAGGGGACTTTGTTATACTCGATCAGGGGACTATGTTTTACTCGATCAGGGGGCTTTGTTATACTTGATCAGGGGTCTTTGTTATACTCGATCAGGGGACTTTGTTATTCTCGATAAGGGGGACTTTGTTATGCTCGATCAGGGGGATTTGTTATACTCGATCAGGGAACTTTGTTATACTCGATCAGGGGCTTTTGTTATTCTTGCTCAGGCGTCTTTGTTATATTCGATCAGGGGCCTTTGTTGCCATGATCAGGGCTTTGTTTTGCCGATCAGGGAAATTTGTTATTCTCAATAAGGGGGTTTTGTTATACTCGATCAGGGGGGCTTTGTTATACTCGATCGAGGAACTTTGTTATACTCGATCAAGACCTTTGTTATTCTCGTTCAGGCGTCTTTGTTATATTCGATGAGGGCCTTTGTTATATACTCGACCAGGGGACTTTGTTATACTCGATCAGGGGCCTTCGTTAAACTCGATCTGGACCTTTGTTATACTCGATCAGGGGACACTGTTATACTCGATCAGGGGACTTTGTTTACTTACTCGATCAGGGGGCTTTGTTTTACTCGATCAGGAGATTTTGTTATACTCCATGAGGGGACTTTGTTATACTCGATCAGGGGGCTTTGTTATACATGATCAGGGGCCTTTGGTATAATCGTTCAGGGGACTTTGTTATACTCGATCAGGGGACTTTGTTATACTCGATCAGGGGACTTTGTTATACTCGATCAAGGGCTTTGTTATCCTCGATCAGGGGACTTTGTTATACTCGATAAGGGGGCTTTGTTATACTCGATCAGGGGACTTTGTTATACATTTTTAGGGTCCTTTGTTATACTCGATCAGGGGACTTTGTTATACTCGATCTGGGGCCTTTGTTATACTTGATCAGGGGGGTTTGTTATACTCGGTCATGGGCCTTTGTTATACTCGATCAGGGGACTTTGTTATACTCGACATGGGACTTTGTTATACTCGATCTGGAGCCTTTGTTATAGTTGATCAGGGGGCTTTGTTATACTCGATCAGGGGACTTTGTTATTCTCGATAAGGGGGACTTTGTTATATTCGATCAGGGGGCTTTGTTATTCTCGATAAGGGGGACTTTGTTATATTCGATCAGGGAGCTTTGTTATACTCGATCAGGCTATTTTGTTATACTTGATCACGGGCCTTTGTTATAATCGTTCAGGGGACTTTGCTATACTCGATCTGGGGACTTTGTTATACTCGATCAGGGGACCCTGTTATACTCGACCAGGGGAGTTTGTTATACTCGACCAGGGGACTTTGTTATACTCGATGAGGGGCCTTTGTTAAACTCGATGAGGGGCCTTTGTTATACTCGACCACGGGACTTTGTTATCCTCGATCAGGGGCCTTTGTTAAACTCGTTGAGGGGCCTTTGTTATACTCGATCAGGGGACTTTGTTATACTCGATTAGGGGACTTTGTTATACTCCCGATCAGGGGACTTTGTTTTACTTTCGATCAGGGTTTTATTATCTTGATCAGGGGGTCTTTGTTATACTCGATCAGGGGACTTTGTTATTCCACCGATAAGGGGGACTTTGTTATGCTCGATCAAGGGCTTTGTTATACTCGATCAAGGAACTTTGTTATACTCGATCTAAGGCCTTTTATACTCGATCAGGGGACTTTGTTATACTCGACCAGGGGACTTTGTTATACTCGATCAGGGGCCTTTGTTATACATGATCAGGGGGGTTTCTTATACTCGATCAGGGGACTTTGTTATTCTCGAAAAGGGGGACTTTGTTATACTCGATCAGGGGGCTTTGTTATACTCGATCAGGGAACTTTGTTATACTCGATCAGGGGCTTTTGTTATTCTTGCTCAGGCGTCTTTGTTATATTCGATCAGGGGCCTTTGTTATACTAGATCAGGGGACTTTGTTATACACGACCTGGGACTTTGTTATACTCGATCTGGAGCCTTTGTTATACTTGATCAGGGGTCTTTGTTATACTCGATCAGGGGACTTTGTTATTCTCGATAAGGGGGACTTTGTTATACTCGATCAGGGGGCTTTGTTATACTCGATCATGGAACTTTGTTATACTCGATCAGGGGCCTTTTTTATACTCGATCAGGGGACTTTGTTATACTCGACCAGGGGACTTTGTTATACTCGATCAGGGGACTTTGTTATACACGACCTGGGACTTTGTTATACTCGATCTGGAGCCTTTGTTATACTTGATCAGGGGGTCTTTGTTATACTCGATCAGGGGACTTTGTTATTCTCTCGATAAGGGGACTTTGTTATACTCGATGAGGGCTTTGTTATACTCGATCATGGAACTGTTATACTCGATCAGGACTTTGTTATACTGACCTGGGACTGTTATAATCGTTCAGGGGACTTTGTTATACTCCGATCAGGGACTTTATTTATACTCGACCAGGGTAGTTTGTTATATTCGATCAAGACCTTTGTTATTCTCGTTCCGGAAGGCGTCTTTATTTATATTTGATGAGGGCCTTTGTTATACTCGACCAGGGGACTTTGTTATACTCGACCAAGAACTTTGTTATACTCGATCAGGGACTTTGTTATACTCGATTAGAAGACTTTCTTGCTCTCCGATCAAGGACTTTGTTATTCTCGATCAAGGACTTTGTTGCTCCTCGATCAGAACTTTGTTATACTCGATGAGGGGGCTTTGTTATACTCGATCAGGGGACTTTGTTATACACTTTTAGGGTCCTTTGTTATACTCGATCAGGGGACTTTGTTATACTCGATCTGGGGCCTTTGTTATACTTGATCAGGGGGCTTTGTTATACTCGATCATGGGCCTTTGTTATACTCGATCAGGGGACTTTGTTATACTCGACATGGGACTTTGTTATACTCGATCTGTAGCCTTTGTTATAGTTGGACAGGGGGCTTTGTTATACTCGATCAGGGGACTTTGTTATTCTCGATAAGGGGGACTTTGTTATATTCGATTAGGGGGCTTTGTTATTCTCGGTAAGGGGCACTTTGTTATATTCGATCAGGGAGCTTTGTTATACTCGATCAGGCTATTTTGTTATACTTGATCATGGGCCTTTGTTATAATCGTTCAGGGGACTTTGCTATACTCGATCTGGGGACTTTGTTATACTCGATCAGGGGACCTTGTTATACTATACTCGACCAGGGGAGTTTGTTATACTCGACCAGGGGACTTTGTTATACTCGATGAGGGGCCTCTTTGTTAAACTCGATGAGGGGCCTTATATACTCGACCACGGACTTTTGTTATACCTGATCAGGGCCTTTGTTAAAACTCGATGAGGGCCTTGTTATACTCGATCAGGGACTTTTGTTATACGCGATTAGGGGACTTTGTTATACTCGATCAGGGACTATGTTTTACTCGATCAGGGCTTTGTTATACTTGGATCAGGGTCTTTGTTATACTCGATCAGGGACTTGTTATTCTCGATAAGGGGACTTTTTGTTATGCTCGATCAGGGGGTTTTGATATACTCGATCAGGGGCCTTATTTATACTCGATCAGGGGACTTTGTTATACTCGACCAGGGGAATTTGTTATACTCGATCAGGGGCCTTTGTTATACATGATCAGGGGGCTTTGTTATACTCGATCAGGGGACTTTGTTATTCTCGATAAGGGGGACTTTGTTATACTCGATCAAGGGGCTTTGTTATACTCGATTAGGGAACTTTGTTATACTCGATCAGGGGCCTTTGTTATTCTCGTTCAGGCGTCTTTGTTATATTCGATGAGGGGCCTTTGTTATACTCGACCAGGGGACTTTGTTATACTCGATCAGGGGCCTTTGTTAAACTCGATCTGGGGCCTTTGTTATACTCGATCAGGGGACTTTGTTATACTCGATCAGGGGACTTTGTTATACTCGATCAGGGGGCTTTGTTTTACTCGATCAGGAGATTTTGTTATACTCCATGAGGGGACTTTGTTATACTCGATCAGGGGGCTTTGTTATACATGATCAGGGGCCTTTGGTATAATCGTTCAGGGGACTTTGTTATACTCGATCAGGGGACTTTGTTATACTCGATCAGGGGACTTTGTTATACTCGATCAAGGGCTTTGTTATCCTCGATCAGGGGACTTTGTTATACTCGATAAGGGGGCTTTGTTATACTCGATCAGGGGACTTTGTTATACATTTTTAGGGTCCTTTGTTATACTCGATCAGGGGACTTTGTTATACTCGATCTGGGGCCTTTGTTATACTTGATCAGGGGGGTTTGTTATACTCGGTCATGGGCCTTTGTTATACTCGATCAGGGGACTTTGTTATACTCGACATGGGACTTTGTTATACTCGATCTGGAGCCTTTGTTATAGTTGATCAGGGGGCTTTGTTATACTCGATCAGGGGACTTTGTTATTCTCGATAAGGGGGACTTTGTTATATTCGATCAGGGGGCTTTGTTATTCTCGATAAGGGGGACTTTGTTATATTCGATCAGGGAGCTTTGTTATACTCGATCAGGCTATTTTGTTATACTTGATCACGGGCCTTTGTTATAATCGTTCAGGGGACTTTGCTATACTCGATCTGGGGACTTTGTTATACTCGATCAGGGGACCCTGTTATACTCGACCAGGGGAGTTTGTTATACTCGACCAGGGGACTTTGTTATACTCGATGAGGGGCCTTTGTTAAACTCGATGAGGGGCCTTTGTTATACTCGACCACGGGACTTTGTTATCCTCGATCAGGGGCCTTTGTTAAACTCGTTGAGGGGCCTTTGTTATACTCGATCAGGGGACTTTGTTATACTCGATTAGGGGACTTTGTTATACTCGATCAGGGACTTTGTTTTACTCGATCAGGGGTTTTGTTATACTTGATCAGGGTCTTTTTGTTATACTCGATCAGGGACTTTGTTATTCTCGATAAGGGGGACTTTGTTATGCTCGATCAGGGGGCTTTGTTATACTCGATCAAGGAACTTTGTTATTTTCGATCTGGGGCGCTTTTATACTCGATCAGGGGACTTTGTTATACTCGACCAGGGGACTTTGTTATACTCGATCAGGGGCCTTTGTTATACATGATCAGGGGGGTTTCTTATACTCGATCAGGGGACTTTGTTATTCTCGAAAAGGGGGACTTTGTTATACTCGATCAGGGGGCTTTGTTATACTCGATCAGGGAACTTTGTTATACTCGATCAGGGGCTTTTGTTATTCTTGCTCAGGCGTCTTTGTTATATTCGACTTTGTTATACTCGATCAGGGAATTTTGTTATACTCGATCAGGGGCCTTTGTTATACTCGTTCAGGCGCCTTTGTTATATTCGATCAGGGGCCTTTGTTATACTCGACCAGGGGACTTTGTTATACTCGATCAGGGGCTTTTGTTAAACTCGATCAGGGGCCTTTGTTATACTCAATCAAGGGACTTTGTTATACTCGATCAGGGGACTTTGTTATACTCGATTAGGGGCCTTTGTTATACTCGATCAGGGGACTTTGTTATACTCGAACAGGGGACTTTGTTATACTCGATTAGGGGACTTTGTTTTACTCGATCAGGGGGCTTCGTTATACTCGATCAGGAGACTTTGTTATACTCGATGAGGGGCCTTTGTTATACTCGATCAGGGGCCTTTGTTATACTCGATCAGGGGACTTTGTTATACACGACCTGGGACTTTGTTATACTCGATGTGGAGCCTTTGTTATACTTGATCAGGGATCTTTGTTATACTCGATCAGGGGACTTTGTTATTCTCGATAAGGAGGACTTTGTTATACTCGAACAGGGGGCTTTGTTATACTCGATCAAGGAACTTTGTTATACTCGATCAGGGGCCTTTTTTTATACTCGATCATATGACTTTGTTATACTCGACCAGGGGACATTGTTATACTCGATCAGGGGCCTTTGTTATACATGATCAGGGGGCTTTGTTTTACTCGATCAGGGAAATTTGTTATTCTCAATAAGGGGAACTTTGTTATACTCGATCAGGGGGCTTTGTTATACTCGATCAGGGAACTTTGTTATACTCGATCAGGGGCCTTTGTTATTCTCGTTCAGGCGTCTTTGTTATATTCGATGAGGGGCCTTTGTTATACTCGACCAGGGGACTTTGTTATACTCGATCAGGGGCCTTTGTTAAACTCGATCTGGGGCCTTTGTTATACTCGATCAGGGGACTTTGTTATACTCGATCAGGGGACTTTGTTATACTCGATCAGGGGGCTTTGTTTTACTCGATCAGGAGACTTTGTTATACTCCATGAGGGTACTTTGTTATACTCGATCAGGGGGCTTTTGTTATACATGATCAGGGCCTTTGGTATAATCGTTCAGGGGACTTTGTTATACTCGATCAGGAGGACTTTGTTATACTCGATGGGGACTTTGTTATACTCGATCTGAGGACTTTGTGTATCCTCGATCAGGGACTTTGTTATATACTCGATGAGGGCTTTGTTATACTCGATCAGGGGACTTTGTTATACATTTTTGAGGTCCTTTGTTATACTCGATCAGGGGACTTTGTTATACTCGATCTGGGGCCTTTGTTATATACTTGATCAGGGGGGTTGTTATATACTCGATCATGGGCCTTTGTTATACTCGATCAGGTGACTTTGTTATACTCATCCTGGGACTTTGTTATACTCGATCTTGAGCCTTTGTTATAGTTGATCAGGGCTGTTATACTCGATCAGGGGACTTTGTTATTCTCGATAAGGGGGACTTTGTTATATATTCGATCAGGGGCTTTGTTATTCTCGTAAAGGGGACTTTGTTATGATATTCGATTGAGGAGCGTTGTTATACTCGATCAGGCTATTTTGTTATATGATCACGGGCCTTTATTTATACTCGATCAGGGGCCTTTGTTATACTCGATCAGGGGCCTTTGTTATACTCGATCAGGGGACTTTGTTATACACGACCTGGGATTTTGTTATATTCGATCTGGAGCCTTTGTTATACTTGATCAGGGGTCTTTGTTATACTCGATCAGGGGACTTTGTTATTCTCGATAAGGGTGACTTTGTTATACTCGATCAGGGGGCTTTGTTATACTCGATCAGGGAACTTTGTTATACTCGATCTGGGGCCTTTTTTATACTCGATCAGGGGACTTTGTTATACTCGACCAGGGGACTTTGTTATACTCGATCAGGGGCCTTTGTTATACATGATCAGGGGGCTTTCTTATACTCGATCAGGGGACTTTGTTATTCTCGAAAAGGAGGACTTTGTTATACTCGATTAGGGGGCTTTGTTATACTCGATCAGGGAACTTTGTTATACTCGATCAGGGGCTTTTGTTATTCTCGTTCAGGCGTCTTTGTTATATTCGATCAGGGGCCTTTGTTATACTCGATCAGGGGACTTAGTTATTCTCGATAAGGGGGACTTTGTTATACTCGATGAGGGGTCTTTGTTATACTCGATCAGGGAAATTTTGTTATACTCGATCATGGGCCTTTTTTATACTCGATCAGGAAACTTTGTTATACTCGATGAGGGGACTTTGTTATACTCGACCAGGGGAGTTTGTTATACTTGACCAGGGGACTTTGTTATACTCGATGAGGGGCCTTTGTTAAACTCGATGAGGGGCCTTTGTTATACTCGACCAGGAAACTTTGTTATACTCGATCATGGGCCTTTGTTAAACTCGATTAGGGGCCTTTGTTATACTCGATCAGGGGACTTTGTTATACTCGAACAGGGGACTTTGTTATACTCGATTAGGGGACTTTGTTTTACTCGATCAGGGGGCTTCGTTATATTCGATCAGGAGACTTTGTTATACTCGATGAGGGGCCTTTGTTATACTCGATCAGGGACCTTTGTTATACTCGATCAGGGGACTTTGTTATACACGACCTGGGACTTTGTTATACTCGATGTGGAGCCTTTGTTATACTTGATCAGGGATCTTTGTTATACTCGATCAGGGGACTTTGTTATTCTCGATAAGGGGGACTTTGTTATACTCGAACAGGGGGCTTTGTTATACTCGATCAAGGAACTTTGTTATACTCGATCAGGGGCCTTTTTTTATACTCGATCATATGACTTTGTTATACTCGACCAGGGGACATTGTTATACTCGATCCCAGGGGCGCTGTTATACATGATCAGGGGGCTTTGTTATACTCGATCAGGAAATTTGTTATTACTCAATAAGGGGACTTTGTTATACTCGATCAGGGCTTGTTATACTCGATCAGGGAACTTTGTTATACACGATCAGGGGCCTTTGTTATTCTCGTTCAGGCGCCTTTGTTATATTCGATCAGGGGCCTTTGTTATTCTCGACCAGGGGACTTTGTTTTACTCGATGAGGAAACTTTGATATACTCGATCAGGGGCCTTTGTTATAATCGTTCAGGGGACTTTGTTATACTCGATAAGGTATCATTGCTATACTCGATCAGGGGTCTTTGTTATACTCGATCAAGGGGCTTTGTTTTACTCGATCAGGAAACTTTGTTATACTCCGCAGGGGACTTTGTTATACTCGATCAGGGGGACTTTGTTATACATGATCGAGGGCGCTGGTATAATCGTTCAGGGGACTTTGTTATACTCGATCAGGGGACTTTGTTATACTCGATCAGGGGACTTTTGTTACCTCGATCAAGGGCTTTTGTTATCCTCGATCAGGGGACTTTGTTATACTCAATAAGGGGGCTTTGTTATACTCGATCAGGGACTTTGTTATACATTTTAGGGTCCGCTGTTATACTCGATCAGGGGACTTTGTTATACTCGATCTGGGGCCTTTGTTATACTTGATCAGGAGGTTTTGTTATACTCGATCATGGGCCTTTGTTATACTCGATCAGGTGACTTTGTTATACTTCGTCCTGGGACTTTGCTTATGCCGATCTTCCGAGCCTTTGTTATAGTTGATCAGGGTGCTTTGTTATACTCGATCAGTAGACTTTGTTATTCTCGATAAGGGGAACTTTGTTATATTCGATCAGGGGGCTTTGTTATTCTCGATAAGGGGGACTTTGTTATATTCGATGTGGGAGCTTTGTTATACTCGATCAGGGGACTTTGTTATACTTGATCACGGGCCTTTGTTATAATCGTTCAGGGGACTTTGCTATACTCGATCAGGGGACTTTGTTATACTCGATCAGGGGACTTTGTTATACTCGATCAGGGGACTTTGTTATACACGACCTGGGACTTTGTTATACTCGATCTGGAGCCTTTGTTATACTTGATCAGGGGTCTTTGTTATACTCGATCAGGGGACTTTGTTATTCTCGATAACGGGGACTTTGTTATACTCGATCAAGGGGCTTTGTTATACTCGATCAAGGAACTTTGTTATACTCGATCAGGGGCCTTTTTTTATACTCGATCAGATGACTTTGTTATACTCGACCAGGGGACTTTGTTATACTCGATCAGGGGCCTTTGTTATACATGATCAGGGGGCTTTGTTATACTCGATCAGGGGACTTTGTTATTCTCGAAAATTTGGTATACTCGATTAGGGGCTTTGTTATACTCGATGGGAACATCATTTATACTCGATCAGGGGCTTTTATTCCTCGTTAAGGCGTCTTTGTTATATTCGATCAGGGCCTTTGTTGCCCTCGATCAAGGGGACTTAGTTGTTCCTCGATAAGGGGGACTTTGTTATACTCGATGAGGGGTCTTTGTTATACTCGATCGAAATTTTGTTATACTCGATCATGGCCTTTGTTACTCTCGATCGGAAACTTTGTTATACTCGATGAGGGACTTTGTTATCTCGATCAGGGAACTTTGTTATAATCGTTCAGGGGACTTTGTTATACTCGATCAGGGGACTTTGTTATACTCGATCAAGGGACTTTGTTATACTCGATCATGGGACTTAGTTATTCTCGATAAGGGGGACTTTGTTATACTCGATGAGGGGTCTTTGTTATACTCGATCAGGGAAATTTTGTTATACTCGATCATGGGCCTTTGTTATACTCGATCAGGAAACTTTGTTATACTCGATGAGGGGACTTTGTTATACTCGATCATGGAACTTTGTTATACTCGATCAGGGGCCTTTTTTTCTACTCGATCAGGGGACTTTGTTATACTCGACCAGGGGACTTTGTTATACTCGATTAGGGGCCTTTGTTATACATGATCAGGGGGCTTTATTATACTCGATCAGGGGACTTTGTTATTCTCGATAAGGGGGAATTTGTTATATTCGATCAGGGGGCTTTGTTATAATCGTTCAGGGGACTTTGTTATACTCGATCAGGGGACTTTGTTATACTCGATCAGGTAACTTTGTTATACTCGATCAGGGGACTTTGTTATACTCGATCAGGGGACTTTCTTAAACTCGATCAGGGGACTTTGTTATACTCAATCAGGGGGCTTTGTTATACTCGATCAGGTAACTTTGTTATACTCGATCAGGGGACTTTGTTATACTCGATCAGGGGACTTTCTTAAACTCGATCAGGGGACTTTGTTATACTCGATCAGGGGAATTTGTTATACTCGATGAGGGGCCTTTGTTATACTTAATCAGAGGCCTTTGTATACTCGATCAGGGGACTTTGTTATACTCCATCAGCAGACTTTATTATACTCGATCAGAGGACTTTGTTATACTCGATCAAGGACTTTGTTATCCTCGATCAGGGGACTTTGTTATACTCGATGAGAGGGCTTTGTTATACTCGATCAGCGGACATTGTTATACACTTTTAGGGACCTTTGTTATACTCGATCAGGGGCCTTTGTTATACTCGTTCAGGGGACTTTGTTATTCTCGACCAGGGGACTTTGTTATACTCGATCTGGGGCATTTGTTATACTTGATCAGGGGGCTTTGTTATACTTGATCAGGGGACTTAGTTATTCTCGATAAGGGGGACTTTGTAATACTCGATGAGGGGGCTTTGTTATAATCGATCAGGGAAATTTTGTTATACTCGATCATGGGCTTTTGTTATACTCGATCA
>NW_024712291.1:0-11959 GCF_018991925.1 Homarus americanus | reverse complement strand
GGAGTGTTAGTTACAAGACTAGCGAGGTCATCCTAAAACTGTGTCTTGCTCTTGTGAGACCACACCTGGATTACGCAGTTCAGTTCTGGTCACCGTATTACAGAATGGATATAGAATCCTTGGAAAGAATTCAGAGGAGAATGACAAGACTAATCCCGGCATTAGGAACCTTGAATACAGAGACAGGTTAAAGCATCTTAATTTGCACTCCTCGAGAGACGTAGAGCGAGGGGCGACCAAATAGAGGTGTATAAGTGGAAGACAGGGCTAAACAAAGGGGACATTACAAAGGTACTCAAATTATCCAACCAGGAGCGAACTCGTAACAATGGTTTTAAATTAGACAAATTTAGATTTAGGCGTGAAATAGGTAAACACTGGTTTGGAAACAGAGTAGTGGATGAATGAAACAAGTTACCAAATATCATCATTAACTCGAATACGCTGAATTGCTTCAAACATAGGTTGGATGCTCATATGAGCAATAGGGGTTGGGTGTAAACGGGACTGCCCAGTATGGGCCAATAGTCCCGCTGCAGTTTCCTCCATTCTTATGTTCTTATGTTCTTATGTATTGTCTAAAATAATACAGTATAATTGGTTATTTTACTTCAATTATGACTTTGTGTGATAATAGGACATAGTACCATAATAAACCTTTTCTCGAACTGTTAAATAACTCAACAAAAATAATAATAATCCATTCTAAACAACTGATTATCAGACGTAGATGTCATAATTCAGCTCATCATAATTATCCATACACTCTCGTGTATAAATTCCACCGTCAAAATTTGTATTGTCGGAAGAAGTTTTACTGTCTGAATGTCTGTCTAATTCTACAAAAACTCTCCGTTAGTATCCGTCTATTTCCTCTGTTACCTAATCACTTAAGAGTATTACAAAATATTACCACTGACTGTAACACCTGATGTGCAATGTGCATACTCATATTTATAATCCTGTGTATTTTGTAACTGAAAGAAAATACAGGTACAGGAATATTTAGTTACTCTTGCGGTATACAAAATCATACATCTATCTATCTATCTATCTACTGCATCTATCTATCTATCTATCTATCTACTGTATTTATCTATTTATATCAATTTTATTAACTCACCTGTACCATTAATCATCAGTATATTTATCTTAATCTTCTTCCCATTTTGATTTATTCCTCTTAACAATGTATGTATCTACACCCACAAACATACCTACTATCCACTCCCAAACACCCACAAACAAACCTACTATCCACTCCCTACACCCACAAACATATCTATTATCCACGCCCTACACCCACAAACATGCCTACTATCCACGCTCTACACCCACAAACATACCTACTATCCACGCTCTACACCCACAAACACACCTACTATCCACGCCCCACACCCACAAACAAACCCACTATCCACGCCCCACACCCACAAACAAACCTACTATCCACGCCCCACACCCACAAACAAACCTACTATCCACGCCCTACACCCACAAACAAACCTACTATCCACGCCCTACACCCACAAACAAACCTACTATCCATGCCCCACACTCAAACAAACCTACTATCCACGCCCTACACCCACAAACAAACCTACTATTCACGCCCTACACCCACAAACAAACCTACTATCCACGCCCTACACCCACAAACAAACCTACTATCCACGCCCTACACCCACAAACAAACCTACTATCCACGCCCCACACACACAAACAAACCTACTATCCACGCCCCACACCCACACACAAACCTACTATCCACCCCCACAATCCACAAACAAACCTACTATCCATGCCCTTACACCACAATCAAACCTACTATCCATGCCCCCAATAATCTAATAAACAAACCTACTATCCACGCCCCACACCCAAACAAACCTACTATTCATGCCCTACACCCAAACAAACCTACTATCCACGCCCCACACCCACAAATAAACCTACTATCCACGCCCTACACCCACAAACAAACCTACTATCCACGCCCCACACCCACAAACAAACCTACTATCCACGCCCCACGCCCACAAACAAACCTACTATCCACGCCCCACACCCACAAACAAACCTACTATCCACGCCCTACGCCCACAAACAAACCTACTATCCATGCCCTACACCCACAAACAAACCTACTATCCACGCCCTACACCCACAAACAAACCTACTATCCACGCCCTACACCCACAAACAAACCTACTATCCACGTTCTACACCCACAAACACACACTACCCACCACCTACACCCACAATAGAGTAAAGGAGGAATACAGAGTGTACTTACTCAGGGTAGCCATACTACTCTGGGTGGTTGATCCTTAGTGCAGCAGGAAAGAGAAAAATTATAAGTGGGTCATTCTATTCCTCGGGTGATGGATGGAAGGATGGATGGATGGATGGATGGATGGATGGATGGGAGACTGAATGGGAGGATAGATGGGTAGATGGGTGACTGAATGGGATGAGAGATGGGTAGGTGGGTGAATCGGTGGATGGATAAACAGCTAACTGGATGAATGGACATATGGACTTGGATGGCATATTTGGATGTAAAACCCTACGATATGAAGAACATTTTGGACGTATAAACCCATGACAATTAACACCATTTTGGACTTACATCACAGGAAACAGGTAAAACATTTCTGTGATCGTCCTTCAATAATTCCATACGCCAACCTTACCTGCATTTATCTCAATTACAGTATAAAATTTTAGTGTTAATTTCAGCATCGGAATCAATCAATCAATCTCTCTCTCTCTCTCTCTCTCTCTCAAGATGGAAAATTTCATGACGTAAAATCCGATGAAAACTCGACCCTGTTTATACGTGTTGCTTCGAGGTTTTGTTTTCACGTTAACCTCATGTTTCGTTTCGATAAATGACACATATCACAGGAGGTGAACTATAAACTGAACTTTGACCTGACACCAACGACCGACCGACGGAAGATGGGGCTTCGGGTTTAGTCGTATCCCATTTGAGAGTTTTATGAATGTGAAGCCCCGAATTAGTCAACAAACCCTACAGCTCAATTTTGATTCGAACTTGTGCATCTTGTTCTTGAATCAGAACCTTATCTCACACATATATAGGGGTTAGGTTAGGTTGGGTTGGGTTAGGTTGGGTTAGGTTGGGTTGGGTTAGGTTAGATTGGGTTAGGTTAGGTGAGCCGTGTCCATCACAACCAGACAATTATCCCCGTCCACCAGATCTTCCCTTTAACAAATCAGGCCGCACCTCGATTATGCGGTTCAGTTCTGGTGCCCCTATTATAGAATGGATATAAATTCACTAGAGTCGGTGCAGCGAAGAATGACAAAAATGATTCCGGGACTTAGAAACCTTCCATATCAGGATAGGTTACAGAAACTTAACTTGCATTCCCTAGAAGGACGAAGAGTGCGGGGAGATATGATAGAAGTATTTAAGTGGGTGAAAGGAATCAATAAAGGGGATATAGATAAAGTTCTTATAATATCCGAGCAGGATAGGACTCTGAGCAACGGATTCAAGTTGGATAAGTTTAGGTTTAGGAGGGAGATAGGAAGAAACTGGTTCACAAATAGGGTGGTGGACGAGTGGAACAAGCTTAGCAACTTTGTAGTAAGTGCGGGAACTCTGGAAAGTTTCAAAAGGAGGCTAGATAGATTCATGGATGATAGAGAGTGGTAGTAACTCTCGACAGGAGCTGTCATGCACAGGCCAACCGGCCTATTGCAGACTCCTTATTTTCTTATGTTCTTATGTTCTTAAATCCTCAGCTGTTCTTATATTCTTAAATCCTCAACATAAAAGACAAATTCACCTCCATGTGTTAAAATCTTACTACACTACATTACCGTCACCACTATACCAAACCTGTGTAATATTAACACACTAATACACTATTAAGACATCACCAAATCCATCAATAAACAGTACATCTTCCTTTACACTTGATTAGAAAGAAAAACAAGAAAATATGCCCAGAATCTCAATTTCATTCACTAACATTACGAAAAATTACAAGAGTTAAGAGTCAAAGCAAGATATGTACTGTACGCAATGTTGATGTTATTTTGTTCGCCATCATTGTGTCCTAAAGTTAATCTGTTTTGTGAAGTATATCCTCGGACTTGGGAACAAATCATCATGTGTACCTTTGAGTGTTAAGGTCTTGATCCATTTTCTTGATGTCTACCGTTTGGAACAGGTAACACCACCACAATTGTTTTAACCAAGACGAAAACGGACGAAAAAAAAAAGCTTCTACAAATATCAAGTATTAATTTTCTCTCTTTACAGGATCTAATACTCTTGGAAATGTGTTTAAATTAATCTGATTTGTTTTCATTTATTGTCGATCCTTCATAAGAGGACTCGTGGATCCCCCGAGCCTAGCCGGCCATTTTGTTTACATTTTTCGGTCGCTCTAAAATACCATTAAAACAATATTGAGTAAAAACGTTTGGCTCAACTGATGATCTCAAACATGTCCCAACATTTTTTGCCTCAACCCCACATTCTGTAACTCATTTAGGTAGATGTCCCTCACTACACATACACTGGACTATGTGTAATGTTGCAGCTAATGTGTTATCAATATATTGCACATTATAAGTTCATGTGTGGTCATTATTATATCAAACGGAGGAATTTTAAAGAGCTATTACACCACCTGTATCATTAGTTGTCGCCAGGTGAAGGAATGTTTAGGTAGATTATATCTTATTTACTGTAATTAAAGTTTCAATGCCTAAGACGTTCCACTATAAGAGTCTTTCAACCTCAGGTAAGGTCTTAAGACTTTCTACTCTAGGTCTTACACCCTGGAGTAGCTGTATCGTCCACTTAGGTAATTTACTCCACAAGGAACTACAAGTTACACCTTGATGTAATACTTCATTTACTGCCAAACTTTATAGGAAAATATTTTTTCACAAAGAATTTCAAGTTACAATTTCACATAATAAGTCACATTACAAACGTTCCTTCGGCTTACAGTTAAACTTTGCAATGTCAAGATATTTTTTTCATTGCAGAGGAAAGTATCCGTCATCATCATCATCACCACACACACACACACACACACACACACACGCGCGCGCGCGCGCGCGCGCAAAGACAAAACTCCTGTATCCAGATTCTCAAAAGTTTATAAATTAAATTCTTCCCTAAAATTAAACAGACAATACATCTATTAATCATAGAGTATGTGAACAATATCGACGCCATATTGGTTACCATCTTTGAGTCATATAATTAGTTAGCTACATAGTGTTAATTATTTAGTTAAATAGGAAAAAATAATCTACTACCGTGTGTTGTGACCAAAATAAATCAACATTGTATTTACTTTCTCCTCCAGGGGGCACTAAGTCTAGAAAAATGACACAATTGACATCTACATAAAGTGACTGACCAAGGGTAGATATTGGCTACCTTTTATGTTACTTTGAGGTCGTAAGAACACACAGAGCTGCTCTTAAGGATGTTTACCACAATACACCTTAACCAGTTTCTCATTCACTAAGGTCAAACAATAAATCTGGTTCACAAGATACACCGTAAATTTTATTAGAATACAATAATCAATTACTGTATTATTGTATTGAGGCGAATAGTCTTATGGTGTTAAGATGTGTTCTGCTTCACGGCTGCAAACAAAGTTAGTATTCAATATCTGCCTTGGTTGACGATGACTGCATGCAAGTCCTCCTCCTCCCGCCTCGAGTATGTAAAGAAGGCCCCACCTGACCAAAATTGTAGTTAATTAAGATAGATTATATGGAAGATTAACCCCCAGCTTATTTCAATTCATCGATTAACCTAACGCCATACGGGAAGTTGCTAGGTTAGGATTAAGAAGAAGTTGGGCAGGGTGGTAGGGTAGGTAGGCAGGCAGGGGAGGTCAGGTCAGGTCAGGTCAGGCTGTAGTCAGGTCAGGTCAGGCAGTGCCAGTGTAGTTAATCTTGAGGTTAAATAAACTAGAGGCTGATCTTCACATGAGCCACTAAGACACTTTGACGGAGGCGGTTACGTACAACAGGAAAGCTCTGATAACATATAATGTACAGTATATACCGTTTAAGTTGCGTCAGCAGCTCTATACACCACTTATTGACCTACTCATTCACTGCCGTAGAAATATTTACTTCTAACAGGTTTCTATATGGTTCCCAGTCATTATACTACGACCTTGTAAAATCAAATGATCTAAATTAAACTAAACTTATCCAAATTAAACTTATTAGCTAACAAATCCTTCTAAAACACGATATATGTAAATCAAAAGTTCTAAATTCAACTTAACTTATCGTAATATAACTTTTATAACAACCATTTTAATTAAACCTAACCTAAACACCTCAAGTGCCACAAACAGAAGGAAAAAACACCTTTAATATTATCGTGTAAGAAGCCCCTGTAACCCACTAACTCAAGGTAATGCATCTATATCAATCTACCTGCTTCGGAAGCTCTATACGTGACTATGATCGTTACCCACTGCTGGAGAACATTTGTACTTCTATAATTACCCCTGGAGAAACAATGCACCAATTTACGATTTATTTATTTTATTTTTCATTTATTTTTTGTTCTTGGTCCATACTGTAAACACCGCCCGCTTGTGAGTCCCGTCAACCATTTTGTTCTAACTTTCGGGGATTCTAAAATAAACTATAAATAAATAAATAAATAAATAAAATACATTTTGTTTTTCTAACCCATGAGCTGTGAGTCTTCATTATATACCAACATTACTGCAAACTACATAGAGAGGTGTACAGCATTGATGCATTTAAGACGCAGAAGGTATTTCCAAATCAAAGGCTTTACAAGGGGAGAGTCTTTACAAGTGATGGTCTACAGGTGGAGGATTTTAATAAGGATAAATACAGCAAGTCTTACAGTTGAATCAGCCAAGTCGAGGAAAACTCTTAAGAGTCATGTAACTTCTACCTGGTGTTACCTGTAATCAAGCTAAGGTATATGTAAGAAGAATATTATCTCGTTACTATCCATTCCTCTTCCACTATCCTGCGAGGTGGTGTATTAATAGGCACAGATACTCATGATAAAGAAGGAACAAAGAGAAAGACGCAAGATACCTATAAAATGCGACAGAATATACCCACACATGCGTAATCCTAACCCATCCCAACCCAACCCAACCCTATCCTACCCTCAGCTTCACCACAGTACACAAAGTCATTCTTGGTATCAGAGTGACGCATAAACACCCTGTATCGCCTGAGACACATTTGAATCGGATGGTTCGTTGGCGGTTTTATTTCTTCGGTATAAACCAGTGAAGCAATTAGTTCGTGGGAACAGCGAGTCAAAATACTTCACATCAGCTTCGTTTACGACCTCCAGCTGATATTTACTTCTGTTGTCTATATCAATCACATTTTATAATGAAAACAAAAATATGGTTAGTTATTTATAAATGAAAATAAATCATACTTAGATACTTAGGAGTGGGGAAAAAAGATACTTAAGATACTTAAAAATGAAAACACTCTTTGATACTTAAATTAGGACAAAATAAACGGACATAAAGATTTAACTATGAGCGGTGGATATTACGACATGTACCGGCTATCAATACAGAGGCGCTATTTAGCCGTGAAGTTCTCTCAGAAACCCAACAAGATAATATGTGGTCACGTAAAAATTTCAGGTTAATTTCTAACAATTATCCGTCATTTTAAACCTTGGTACCAGATTAAGTTATAAATATATGGTGATATTTTTTTTCTGATGGATAAAGGTCGTATTTGTCAGAGAAGCAAGAGAGGAAAAATCATTTGAAAGTATGACGACAGAGTGTCTAAGGTGATAAAAGATCATATACTACCATTTGCCAAATTGGTTCATTACATAAAATATCAAACTCATAAAGATTACAAAAGAACAGAACACCATGAGCTTTCTACAGCTATTGTCAGCTGTCAATATGCTGATGTACAGAAGCTACACAATGTTATTGGTGACTGTAATCCCAGGAAAATGATGCTCTTATAAACTTGGTAACTGGAGCTGTAATGCCAGAAAATGCCAAATATGACAATCTATGTGCATATGAAGTTGGAAGAAAAAATTATGAAAATTTTGTCAAGGAACGTATTGTTGGTCCATTGGGCATCTGGGAAAAGCTGTCCAAGGTTAATCTACTGTCGTGGAAAGCAGCAAATATGACTTCAACCATCAAATTGTTATCACAAGTTATAGAACTTAAGCAGGACATACAGTATATGTATCACAGAAGGGCAGCACTGTACATATCAAGTCACCAGACACTGATGTGTTTGGCATATTAAAGTAGCCTCAACTTGGAGAAAATACAAGTATGATAACAGGAACTGGTGAGCGACGACACATTGGGCAGAGAGCCTTACAGGTTTCCATGCCTTCACAGGATCTGACTGCATTGGAAAATTTGTTGGCAAAGGAAAGAAAGTATGTTGGAGCACTTTGATGAAATCTAACACAAAAGTCCTAGATGCATTCAAGATGCTGAGTAGACCAAATGCCCTCCAGCAGACATGTACAGTATATTGGTCTAGAGGAATTTGTATTTAAGCTCTACTGTCCACGAATGACTTTCACTAAACTGTCAAAACTTAGATGGCATCTCTTCAAGATAACGCAGGCAGAAGCTGGAGAACTACCAGCGACTGCAGGAACTCTAAAGTATCATATATTGAGAGGAAGGTATCAAGCTCTTCTGTGGTCTTGTGATGCAGACAGTGAAATGCTTTCACAATTAGAGCATGGCTGGAATATTGACAATGACTGTTTCATACTAGTAATATCAAACCAACCACCAGCTCCAGAAGCAATCACAGAACTTGTTAAATGTGGATGTGGCGTCAGGAAATGTGGATCATTGTCATGTTCATACAGAAAGAATGAGAAAGAATAGCATGACATGCACCGAGATGTGTAACTGTCAAGCAGATGATGAGAAATGCCTAAACAAGGTGAAGGAATCTGTTGTACACAGAAGACTCTGATGACGAGGACTGAAGCAATGTCGTTAATAATAACTTGTGACATGTATACACATGATGTATAACACTACAAACTTTTAATAAATATAAAACGGTGGTTCTAAGCTTTTCAGATAATGGTAATAAGTATATGTTTAATTTCCAGTATTTGTCTTTAGCAATTAATTTTACTAACTGCAATCTCTTCTTTGCCAGAGACAGGATGGCATATATGAGCAGCCATGTTTGTAACACACTTAAGATATTATAACAGCATTCATAATATATTACAATAAATTGTAATGCTATAATACTACATGTTCATAGGTTATTAGTCATGTTTTAAGTTACTTAGGAGTTAATGGTAATACGTCTGTGGTTCATTACGCCGCTCTTTGATAAAACTTCTTTAATGGCATAAAACTTATAATAAACCGTTCAGAAAAAATTACACCACAGTTCCTTAACATAGTTTATAAGGATTATTACGATGTATGGTGCCAAAAATTAACATGAAATTTTTACGGGATTACTTAAGCTCCTACACTAAAACCTGCCGACCTAACCTAACCTTTTTTACCCACCTCCACCTACTTACCTAACCTGACATAATCTAACCAAACCTGACATAATCTAACCTAACCTGACATTATCTAACCTTACCTGACGGACTCCAACTAACGACATAATTCCAACCTAATCGACATAATCGCAATCCAATCCCAATCATAATCTAACTCAACTCTGACATATAATCTAACCCAACCTGACATAATCTAAATCCTAACCTGACATAATTCAACCCGTAACCTGACGAATCTAACCTAACCTGACATAATCGAACCCCATCCTGAAGAACGAATTCCAACTCCCTGGCCTGACACATAAGCTACAACCTAATCAAACCTAACTTTCCCACCCACCGACCGTAACCTTCATTCACTTATATTACCCACCTAACCCAACTTTAACTTAACTAACCCATCGAATCTAACCTAACCTATTGAAACTTAACTTAACCACCACCCTCATCTAACACCACTTTGTAATTCAAAATCATCATTGGTGATGAGTATGGGGAATAAAATAGCTCTAACTGGCAAATTGAATAAAACTAACCTAACCTAACCCAACCTGACTTTACCTAACCTGATCTGATCTATCCAACTTAAACACCTTAGAATATACAATAAAGCCGCTAGGTTAATTTAGGCTAAATATGGTTGATTCATATTTCGTTTTGACAGAAATTCCCGGCAAAATAACGTATCTATATTGAGAACCACCGCCATGTTGGTTCCACTTTAACAAGACACGGATACACTACAGAGTAACCCGCGTTCGTTTAACCTCAATTACTACAGTTTACTTTATAATCTTACTTCACAATCTTCACTACATCTCACTTCACAATCTTCACTACATCTCACTCCACAATCTTCACTATATCTCACTTCACAATCTTCACTACATCTCACTTCACAATCTTCACTACATCTCACTTCACAATCTTCACTACATCTCACTTCACAATCTTTACCACATCTTACTTCACAATCTTTACCACTTCTTACTTCACAATCTTCACTACATCTCACTTCACAATCTTCACTACATCTCACTTCACAATCTTCACTACATCTCACTTCACAATCTTCACTACATCTCACTTCACAATCTTCACTACATCTCACTTCACAATCTTCACTACATTTCACTTCACAATCTTCACTACATCTCACTTCACAATCTTCACTACATCTCACTTCAAAATCTTCACTACATCTTCAATCTTCACGCCACATCCTTCATCATCCACAATCTCACTATATCCTACTCACAATCTTCACTACATCCACCTCTCACAATCTCACCATCTCACTTCACACCTCTACATCCACTCACAATCTCTTACATCCCATTTCACACCACCACACCCACTTCACACATCCTACTTCACACCTCACTACATCTCACCACAATCTTCACTACATCCACTTCACACCCCACCACATCCACTTCACAATCTTCACTACATCTCACTTCACAATCTTCACTACATCTCACTTCACAATCCTCACTACATCTCACTTCACAATCTTCACCACATCCCACTTCTAAATCTTCACTGCATCTCACTTCACAATCTTCACTACATCTCACTTCACAATCTTCACTACATCCCACTTCACAATCTTCACTACATCTCACTTCACAATCTTCACTA
The DNA here is from genome assembly GCF_018991925.1 of Homarus americanus. Classification (NCBI taxonomy): domain Eukaryota; kingdom Metazoa; phylum Arthropoda; class Malacostraca; order Decapoda; family Nephropidae; genus Homarus; species Homarus americanus. Next base: position 738 of record NW_024712291.1, on the reverse strand, counting down.
CATCTCACTTCACAATCTTCACCACATCTAACTTCACAATCTTCACTACATCTCACTTCACAATCTTCACTACATCTCACTTCACAATCTTCACCACATCTCACTTCACAGTCTTCACTACATCTCACTTCACAATCTTCACTACATCTCACTTCACAATCTTCACTACATCTCACTTCACAATCTTCACTACATCTCACTTCACAATCTTCACTACATCTCACTTCACAATCTTCACTACATCTCACTTCACAATCTTCACTACATGTCACTTCACAATCTTCACTACATCTCACTTCACAATCTTCACTACATCTCACTTCACAATCTTCACTACATCTCACTTCACAACCTCACCACATCTCACTTCACAATCTTCACTACATCTCACTTCACAATCTTCACTACACCTCACTTCACAATCTTCACTACATCTCACTTCACATTCTTCACTAACACCATCCTTCATCACTACATATAACAACATCCACCATCACTACTTATAACACCATCCATCATCATCACTACATATAACACTATCCATCATCACTACATATAACACGATCCATCATCACTACATATAACACCATCCACCATCACTACATATAGAACCATCCATCACGACATATAACACCATCCAACATCACTACATATAACACCAACCATCATCACTACATATAATATCATTCATCATCACTACATATAACTCCATCCATCATCACTACATATGACAATTAT